>NC_048604.1:97028205-97088205 GCF_003668045.3 Cricetulus griseus
AACAGCCCAAACCTTTTAACTGCAGCTACTGAATGAACACAGCCCAGAGGGCTGGCAGGGGTGGGTAAGCAACCCTGCAAAAAACAAACAAAAACAAAAAAAACAAAACAGGAAAGTACTTGGGTTCTTGATTCAAGAGTTAAATGGCCTCAGAAACACAATCATAATAACAATTTGCATGAGTTGCCACATGTGAATATGCACATTTTGGCATGGATGGGGGAAGTGGGGGGTCTCATGGACCCATATTTCTGCAGGTGCTAAAATATGGGCCTATGTATCTTAGCAAGACTGTAAGCAACATTGGAAGCTTGCTCGCGTCTATAATCAGTCCCACTCCCTATCAGCACCCTGTTCCCTTCCAGGTGCCTCATAAAAGTGGATTTAGTTCCTTCTATGTTCCCTTAAGTCTACTCTCAACCCTCAGTACAAACTATCCACTTTTACAGAAATCACACTATTGACCTTTTACAGAAATTAAAAGAGAAAACCTAGACATATATCATCAGATTTTTGGAACCAGCAAAAATCTATTTAGGTTAGTTTCTACTTCAGATAGATGGAAAAATATACAAAGCTATGTCAGTAGGTTAGCTAAGCAGAGCATGCCAAGCGATCTGGGGTTCAGAAAATATAGCAGATTCATTTCAAAGCTGAAGCTCCTTTAAGAAAAGAGGTAGTTTCTTTTCTGATCAAGAGATAAATCTCTAAGTCAATACTTCTGGATCCTCAACCCATTACTATTATAGGCACTTGTAAAACATGCACACTCAGGCAGCCTTCCTTGGAGAGCAACCCTGACATATACTGATTGCTGCCTTTCAAGTGTGTTGACACCTCCAGATGAAAGGAACTAATTAATTATGCTTGCCACTTGGAGATGCCCCACTCATCTATGTTGGAGGTACAAGCCCAGAGAGATGCAGAATTACTAAGAGCCCAGGATTTAGAATGGAAATTGAGAGAGCTGAGCTGGTCACTGTAACTGATGTGCTTGGACACTTTGAAGGGTCCCAAGTTTTTGAGATGCATGATATTTCCCTGCAGCTAAGCACTCATCAAATTGTAGAAATGTCAGAGCTAGAAGGAAACTTAGCAATTACCTAATGATCCAAATTACTTTTATTATAGTGAAGAGGAAGCTGAATGCTGGAGAGGTAAAATGACCTGTCATATAGCTGAGCAGCAAACAGAGAAGTATCATCACCCTGCCAGCCAGTCTACCTCAAGATGCTCTCTCCAGCTGAGTGCTATAGAAGAGAGAGCAAGAAACAATCTGCCTGTGTACTACATAGGCTCATAATGCAAGTAATGCAAAGGAACTTTCTTTCCTTTAGGCTAAACAGCCTCCCTAAGTGAGTATGGTGGTGTTAGGAGAGAAGAGTTTTCTATGCAAACTGGTAGGTGTTTAACAACCAAATCAGGTGGTTGGAAGCCCAATTGTAGCATTTGCCCATTTCCATGGTGTAAACACTGTCATGGTGGATCTCAAACTTATTAACTTGATGTCACTGAACTTGTGTTGAAATGAGATATACAAAAACAGCTCTTGTGAGCTGATGGAAGCTAGCTCAAGAAAACCACTAGAATTTCAGAGAAGTTGAAGTCTCTCAAATTAGAGGATGAAATAGCTTCCCACCTCACTCATAAACCCATTCAAGTTTGTGAGGGAAATTCTAGCTGCACACATCTTCACTCACTCAATCACATATGTTCCCAGTTCCTGTGTCCATGAAATCCAAAGAGAACCAAATTTGGAAGCAATCAATTGGTCCAACATCCATCTTGCCTGGATCTCAGAGAGGAGTCCTTCCTAATTGATCAGAAGAAGGAATATATATTCCAGCAGCAATGCACTCCAAATTCTTCTATTTTCTTTAGCCGAAAAGAGCTCCCAAACTGGGGCAACAAGGTTCTTAACTCTCTCTCTCTCTCTCTCTCTCTCTCTCTCTCTCTCTCTCTCTCTCTCTCTCTCGTTTTTCACTAAACATTGGTTGTCTATTGGAGAAAAATGGCATATAAACAACGGTGGCTGATGACATCCAAGGGTCTGGAGCAATTCTTCTACATTGTTCTGACAGCCAACAAATGGAGCTAGCTCTTGGGGAACATGTTTAAAGAACAGCTGGAATATTTAACAGACATTTCTCCGTGATTCTGACAGGCTGAGCTCCATCATGGTTGAGTTACACTCACTGGACATCGATCAGAATGAACTCTGCCATCCCTCAGAAAGTTGCCAAGAGGCCTTTGAAGAGAGGAATCCAGAGAACTGTGTTTTAGAAATTGAGAAGGAATGAATGCCAGACAGATCATAAAGCAGACCCAATTTAAAGAGGAAGACCTAAAAATACTAGTCTCTCGGCTTTCTCGGCCTTCTCTCTAGTTTCTTGTCCTTCTGATAAGCTCCACAAAAATGGCACAAACTCAATCCTTTCCCAGAGGATCACTCGAAGGAAGCTCCTGCTGTATCACCTATTTGGATTTAGCCTTACCTCTACCCCATGTATGTACTTGACAAAAACAACAGTCATAAGTTTCTATAAGATTATAGAAAATACTTTGCTTTATATAAGGCTTTACTTTAAGACTTGTGAAAATAGAAAGTTTGTGTAAAATCCCCCTAGAGTGACCTAATCTACCAAAATATGGTTTAGCACATGTATTTCAGGAACATGTCCATCCTCTAGAACAAGATTTTGAAAATCAATCACCATAGAAACTTCTCAAAATGGATTGAATGGGAGATCATCTTGTTAAGTGAAAGAAGCCAGACATAGAAAAAAATAGCACTTATTTTCTTTCATATGAGGAATCAATACCTAACTATACACATATTTGTGACATTAAAACAGAAGGGAGACTATCTAAAGGAAGGAAGTGATCCAGAGGGGGAAAAGAGGGATGGGGAGGAATGGGGGGGGTTTAAAATGAATATAATAATAAAATGATAAATAATGTACTAAAATGTCATAATAAAACTTTTTCCCACTAAAATTTTAATTAAAAATTTTAGAGCAGGGAATTAGAAAGAATTTCAAAACTTATAAGCCTACCAACAAGTTATTGTGTATACCCAATACTATTATTTTCCTTCTTTCAGGGTGGAGGGGGCGTTTACCAAGAACAACATGGTTTTAAAAGAACCTAATGAGATTACAAGATTCTGTAAAAATGCTAATAGATCAAGAGTGGTAAACATGCTTCTCAACCCAGCCCTGCATACAAGTCCTTACTGAGAGCTTCACCCTAATACATAGTGTTAGGACAGTAAAGGATGAGAAGGAAAAAAAGCATGTCATGAAAAACATGGACATCTCTATTGCCAAAATGCTTCCCTTGAAAGTGAAAGTGAAAGTTCAATTCCCAGAACTCACATAAAAAATAGGTATGGGGATGACTGCTTATAATCCTAGCTTTGTGGAGGCAGAGACAGGAGGCTCCCTGGGGCTCCCTGACAAGCCAATCTAGCCTAGTTGGTAAATTCCACTCCAATGAAAAATTTGTCTCCAGAAGAGGTGAACAGGCCTGCAGAATAATACCCAAGGTTGTTCTCTTGGTATCTCTTTAAATTTGGTCTGCTTATGATCTGTCTGATATCACACACACCACACACACACACACACACACACACACACACACACACACACACACACACTACCACCATTGTAAGATTATAAGAAATCCTTCTCTTTGGAGACTTCCAATTCAAGACCATCTGACTTGATTGCTTCTAACCCCACTTCCTTTCCCCAAAGCAGATGAAACTCACCCTAAGACAATCACCAGAACTTGATGATTAAAACACTGTGAACCTTCAGAAGTGCTGCCAGCTGATAAGCTAAATTACCGCCAAGGCATAAAATGAAGTGGCACTATCTTGGTTTTCTACTGATCGGGACGTTGTCCTGCCCACCATACCAGCACTTTGCTCCATGATACACACTTTAAAGTGAAGAGTGGCACCACTGATGACAAGAGCAAGAGGAAAACAAAAGCACCTTCAGCAGGCACCCACTGCCTTCCCTTAACACTATTTAGCACAGCCACAAGCCTTTTCATCTTCAAAGCACTTGAGGAACATTAGCTAATTAATCCTCCCAACAGCACTGCAAGGTGAGGAAGGATTATCTCCATTTTACAGATGGAGAAATGGACTGTTTTGAACACAAGCATTAAGCCCAGTGACAGACAGAACAGAAACTGGGAAGGGGTGTTTCTGTGTGTGTGATTCCCACACAAGCCTGCCAAGGTATCTCCTCCCCAACTTGGGAACTGCCAAGAGCTCCTAACCAGGAGGTAGCAAAGCAGACAGAGGGCCAGAAGCAAGACAGACAAGGCTCTCATGCTAATGTTTCCAAGTCTTTAATTAACTCGTGAGTTCACTGGGCTGCATGGCTAGGGGAGTTTCTTTTGGAAGCTTAGGTGGAGGAGGAAGAGGAGATGACTTCTCAAGAGTTCTTCAGAGCAGCCTACTGCTTGTCTGCACTCTGGTTAAGATTTGAAACCATGCTGAAGATAGTGCATGATGTGATGGGAATCGACCCGAAATACTTCCTGGAACCAAGGCAAATTCTAAACAAATCAATGAAGAGCCATGGGCACTGTGTTTTCATTATTGAAGCTATTTTTTCATATATTTGGGGCAGAATCTTCTCTAATCAAACCTCAGCTGCAAATGCCAGTTGGAGCCCAGATGAAAACCTCATAATTAAATGCAGCATATGGATTTTATGTATATCCAGGCCTATAACTCAAGGCATAATTCCAAACTCTGGTGGTCTCAGTTCTTGAATTTTCAATAGGTTGAAAATCACTTGAAGGCTGAGACCGCTAGACAGTCTTCAAAACTTGGACATTTTATTTTCATTTTCATTTTTAAGATGAGGCCTCACCATGTTACCAAGGCTGGCCTTGAACTTTTGGATTTAAAGAGTCCTCCTGCTTCAGTCTTCCAAGTAACCAAGACAAAGGCCAGTGTCTTGTCAGTAGCAACCACCAACCCTTACCAATTTCTACCTTTGTGCTTTTATTTTTATGCTGCTAGCCACCCCTAGAAGTGAAGTCTGTGTTTCATGGATCCATGTATATAAGAAATGAGAATTTGAATCACATTTTCCTCACCCCTTTCAAGTATCTTTCAAGTCCCTCTACAAAGCATGCACAGGACTTGCCCCCAAAGATTTGTAAACTGTAGTGTAGGAAGCAGTGTGTTTAGAACAGTGATTCTCAGCTGGAGATGATTTGGCCCTTCAAAGGACACCTAAAGGCATTTTTTTTTTTGTCACAGCTGAGGGAAGGGTCATGAGTTTGCTAGTAGTACCTGGCGAGTGGAGTCTGAGATGCTGCTAAATGTCCTACAGTGCACATGGCAGCTCCCACAGCAACCAAGTAATGATCCAGTCTTGGGTATCAGTAGTGCCAAGAGTGAGAACCCCTGGCTTAGAAGAAAACCACTGAGATGAGGCTGAACATATTCAATGGGTTTTGAATGAAAGCTTTTAAATTGACAGACGGGGCTATTAACTAGCTCTATCACTGGAACCAATTCCTGTTGCCAATACAAAACAAAGAAGTAGACAAACTTATCTAAGAGTAAATGGGGTAGGTTACTCCATTTTCTTAGGATCCAAAGAAAACCCTGATAATTTCGTCAAACAAGACTATGAATAAGAACCTAAGATTTATTTATTATAAATAAATTGTAAGGTATTTATTGATTGGGACTGTCTTATACATCTTTTATCTTTAGTTTTGTTGGCCACATAGAAGTATAAAAAACATTGTTAACTTGATTTATTAGCATGAATGCCTATTAAATCATGGGAGACAGAGACAAACTACTAGATATAAATGGAAAGAAATAGAATTCCTTAGTTAATTTTCATTGTGGTTTAAAATAATACCCAGGAAAGTAGTCAAACTCAGTCATTCTCTAAAGCACAATCCCACAATTCTGAAATGCTTACTAATGTAGATGTCATTTATGGAATCTGAAAACATGAATCTCAGAAGTTGAAGGTAAAATGGTGCTTATTAGGCTACAGATCACATTTTGGTGGGTGAGAGAGAAGCATGGGAAAAGATTCATCAATGGAGCTAAGTTAGAGTCATGTGCAAGAACCACTAAGTTATGGTCAGATAGACCAGTACTGTACATTATTATGACTACAGGCAACAGTTATATGCTAGAAGAAAGGTTTTAGAAAGCTTATACCACAAAGAAATGGTAAATATTTGAGAAGATGAATACATACCTAATATTATACAATGAATACATGTACTGAATATTACATAATACCTAATTAACATGCATAATATAAATTGTATCTGTAAGTTTAAAAAGAGGAAAACATTGGTGAATCGCACAAGAAAGAAATTCAACATAAAAAACACATAGAATATGATTACATTCATCTGGACTTTCAAATTAGGCCAAGTGAATCTATGACAGAGATCAAAGCAATAGTTACTGTTGCAGAAGGCACAGGCATGGTATGAGTGTTGAATGTGAAAGGGCATGAATAACTTTCTGAAACGCTGCCAATGTTCTATACCTGAGTTTATTGGTAATTAGGGGAGTGGTACACACATATGAATTTATAAAGCATTACACATAAATATTTTCATATTAATGTATGTCAGTTATATCTTCTGTTTCGACAAGAAAAGAATATGCACGGGGTGGGAGACATGGCTCAGCAGCTAAAAGCACTTGCTGCTCTTCCAGAGGACCCAGGTTTGGTTCCCAGCACCTACACAGCAGTTCACAACTGCTTGGTACTCCAGTTCCAGAAAATCTGATGCCCTCTTCTGGCCTCCACAGGCACCAGGCATGCACACAGTACACAGACATACATGCCGACAAACAATTCATCCACATAAAAATAAAAGTACATCATTTTTAAAAACTGAAAGAAAACAATAAGTCACAGTATAAAAGTTTAAAAGTATAATTTAGCAGGTAGGCTTACACTAGTATTACTCTTTCAAACAGCAAATAGTCACAGCTTTCATCCAAATTTCATCTCCAACAGTTGTCTTCTTTCTTAATTAAAATGCAAATACAGACTTGATGGTTAGTAAACAACGCTGGGGGAAAATTACTCACTCAGCCAGAAAGAACACACTAACTTATTTCTCACTAAGACAATGAAATTAACTTTAGGCCTGAGAGATCAGGTCTGACTCTACAAGTCAGACTAGCCTATAAACAAGAAACAAGCCAAGCTCATCTGATATGTACACACACACACACACACACACACACACACACACACACACACACACACACACACACACACACAGAGAGAGAGAGAGAGAGAGAGTGAGAGAGAGAGAGAGGGGGGGAGAGCTTCTTTTGATGCAGCTGCCTAAAGCAGCTTGTAACAAAATACTATTTTAAAAAAATATAAATAATTGCACTTTGTAGTTAAACCACACCTGAGTGATTGACATGTGAAGCAAGCTTGTTCCTAATTTGAACTAATAAAAAAAAAGAAAAAAAGAAACAAAAGTCATTTGTTTCCTGCTACTGATAACAAGAAAGCAAGTATTTCTAAAACCAGTAAATTCTTACTTATATCCCCCAACTGAATTCCTACATTCCAGTAGCCCCTTAACTTTAAATATTACTTGCCTCTATATTTCTTGCTTCTGTTTTAAAAGCATTTAATTATAATTTTAAGTTAGAAGAATTCAGAAAAAGGATATTCCATTGTCAAAGGATGTTGTTGATTTTTTTTTCACTCTTTGCTCTTTGGGGGGCTGCCTCCCAGCTCCCAAATAAATCCCACATGGAAGCTTAAATTCTTTCTTATAAATGCTCATCCTTAGCTTGGCTTGTTTCTAGTCAGCTTTTCTTAAATTATCTCATTTACCTTTCTCTTCTGGGCGTTAATGTTTCTCTATCTCTGTATAACTTTCTTTACTTCTTAATCCGTGTCTTGCTGTATGGCTGGCCCCTGGGCTCCTCCTCTCCTCCTCTTCTCGTTCCTCGAACTTTTCTTCCCAGATTTCTCCTCCAATTTATTCTCTCTGCCTGCCAGCCCTGCCTATCCTTTCTTCTGCCTTACTATTGGCCATTCATCTCATAAATAGACAAATCAGGTGTTTTAGACAGGCAAAGTATCATAGCTTCCCAGAGTTAAGCAAATGCAACATAAAAGAATACAATACATATTTGCATTGTTAAACAAATGTTCCACAGCATAAACAAATGTAACACGTCTTAAAAAATATTCTACAACAAAAGGAGAAATTGGCACTGCCATTAAGAGTAAGTATTTAAATATGTCAATACATATTCACTATGATTACACCACTGGGAGGGTGAAGAATGTTTCTATTAGGAAGTCTAAAATATTTTCTTAAAAGATTCTATTTATTCTGTCTCCCTACTTAGATCTTGAGCTTCAAAAGTTCAGAAAATATTTTTACAGCTTCATAACACTGAGATGAGTCTAAGACTATCATATCCCTTTACCATCTGTCTGGTGAATAATAGGTGGTTTAGGTAGATGAATGGATGGATACATAGAGGAATACCTAAGTAATGGATTGATGAATGGATGATGAATGGATGGATGAACTGATTGATAGATGAATAGATAGGTTTACAGGTGAATGAATGGATATGTGATCTCATGCATGAATGGATGGACAGATGAATAGGTAAATGAGTAGATGTGTGGATGGATATTGGGTAGATAGTTGAGTAAATGGATATAGATAGGTAGACAGTTGAATAAATGTATGGATATGGATAGGTAGATAGTTGAGTAGATGCATGGATGGATGGATGGATGGATGGATGGATGGATGGATGGATGCCTAAGAACAAGGATTAGTAAGGGGATATAGATAGTTGGATAAATGAATGATCATTGTACTAGCAAATGAATTATTCATGGGAAGTAATTTTTCTCAAATCGTTTTCATTGAATAGCTAAAACTTATTTTAATACTTCAAATAATAACTTTAAAAATAAAGATATAATCTAGGCATAGAGGCTCACACATTTAATAAATTTGCTCCCAACATCTACAAATATTTAGAAAGAGTCATAAAATTAATTACTTCAAAAGTATTCATGAGCAGAACGATACAGTTGGCTGGCAGCAGAATCTTGAGGTGGGCGGTTTATGGACAGAAGTAATGGTTTCTCACCTTCTTAGAACTTCTAACCTTTTTTATATTCTAAATCTACATACAGTATCCTTTTCTCTCATGCACAAGCTTCTTAAAGCAGGAAAGTTGAAATATTATGTAAACATAAGCACACCACAGAAAATACCACCCACATTTTCCACCCCATTAGAAACAACAGTTACTTTGTTTTTCACATTTTCTCCATGTGAGTATGCATACATTTTAATTTTTGCTTTAAACCAAAGCAACAGTTGCACCCCAATACTACATTTTATTATTCTGAGAAACACACCACATCCTGGAAGTTTATAACCAGGTTTAGAAGGTGTGTTTGAAAATGAAAAGTTTCAATAAAGAATTCTAATGTTGCCTCTCTTTCCACCATTTCTCTGAGGAGACTGAGGAGACAGCTCTCTCTCTCTCCCTCTCCCCCCCCTCTCTCTCTCTCTCTCTCTCTCTCTCTCTCTCTCTCTCTCTCTCTCTCTCTCTCTCTCTTTCCCCCAATAAACTTTCTACATTAAAAAGAACAATTCTAATGCCAAGTATGGTAATAGTTGATGCCAAGCCACTGAAGATTTTAAAGAAAAGATCAACATGTCCACAAGAAAAACCTTTTAGGTTTCCAGACTCCACACTAAGTAATGGGAAATTTTGTTTGCAAAAGTCTATAGCAAAGTTTGCTGAGTTAAGACATAGTTAATCAAAGGAAATTATATATGCTAAACCATAAAGATGCTATAATAAGACTGCTATTATTCAAATAGTTATAGCAGAATAACCCCATTTAATTTTGGTCTTATCTACAAACACCTGTACAAGAACTGAGAGATATCTCTGCTCTGAGAGCTTTGATTGTGGAAAAGAGCTCTTAGCCTTCAGTCTGGCAAGAGTAACTCCTCAGTTTGCTCTTCTTTTTCGCTCTTCCTCCTTCTCTGCTCATCTTCTTCCTCCTGCTCTTCTCTTCTCTTATTCTTAAATTACCCTACTTAATCTTTATAAAAGAGATCTATGTCTGTTTCCATTTCTCCTCTTTCCTTCTCTTCAAAGTCAGAGGGACTGAAGGAGCATCATCATGAAGTATGCCTTGAGGAAATGCACCAGAGAGGAGCTTGGCTAGGCTGTCATGAAAAGTAATAGATTCCAATGCCAGGCGGAGATTAGTGTCAGCCTGGACCTGGGAGAAGTTGAGGAAATGAACAGTCTCCTTACTCCTGGGCTGAAGGCAGGACAGAGTAAAGAGAAGGAAGCCACACCATCCTGACAGACTGGACATAAGAGTTCTGAGAATCAGGATCCAAGAAGGCCTCATTGGAAAACCCATGGTAGTGAGGCTTTTTCCCGGAACAAGAAGGAAACTGCCCAGAAATGAGATGCCAAAATCAGGTATTGATGACAAACCATTTTCAATCATTTAATGAGCAATAACAAAAAGATTCTAGCATTCAGAGAATGCATGACTTCTCCAAGTACATCAAAATGATGCTCTCTGATAATACTGAGGCATTCACACATACATTTAAAATTCAGATTCTGTTTCTGTTTTCTTTTTGCACTGACTGCTTGTGGTTTGCTTTTGTTAGAAGGATTCTTTAATGGGCAAGTACAGGATGCAACATTCCAAACACTGTTCTTAGGAAATGATGTGAGCATCTCTATAGCAAACAAGAAAAGCAAAGCCTTTGCTTTTGTAGGATTTAGCACTTTTCAAAGTGATTTTATAAATATGCTTTCCAGTGACAAATATGATTCTGACCTCCATGACTTAAAAAGAAGCCTTTGCAAATAGTTGCAAATAGAAGCTATTGTTGACAAAAAATGAAAAATTGCGAAATTAACCAAAGGTGTGAGATTGATGCACAAAATCCACAGTCCATTATTCCTCATCCCAATGTAAATCACCAGAATGGTTTCACAGAATATTCTTCAGCCCTATCATGGGATATACAAATAGCTTGACCACACTGTAGCTTCTACAAATATGTCCAATTATTATTGGTCTGATAAACAGAATGTCAAAAAAGAACAATGATTCTAGTCTAATTAGCTTATTCACTGAAGGTGACAAAGTGCAACATGAAGATGATAAGATAGTGAATTTAGTGCTAAAAATTCGGGTTTTTGCATTACAGCTTTATTTCATCTGAGGCAGCTCAAAGAGTTCCATCATAAATATTTGTGGTTGATGTAAAATGAAATGTTTCCAATACAATTACCCAACCTTATTGCATCTGTTCCTGTTGTTGTGCCCATATCTCCTCACATTGTATACATAATTCCAAAAGGTAAGAAAATGTTTTCCTAAAATTACTGTTGAATGTCACTATTTAAAAGTTTTGTGCTCCTTTATGGGTGGTGGAAGACTCCAAGGACACAATAGGACCGATATGTGTATGAACTCACATGGCCTATGGCAGCAAGCACATAGCCTATAAAGGTTCAAGCCAGACAGGATCCAAGCACTGTGAGGGGGAAGTGAACATGAGCTTCCTCCCCTAATTGAGGAGCTATCTGTAATTGATACCAGCTGGCAAAGGAAAAAAAATCAGTTTTCTTCAATAGAGTCTCACTGGGTATATTTACCACACTTATGCCCAGGCAAAGCATAGTTGGCCAACACAAAAGGAACTCAATGGTATTTTTGTAGACTTGTTGTCTCATATTGCTTTATTTGGGCATTTTTATTGGTCTTCTGTTTATTTTAATTTCTGTTTTTATGAGGGTTGTTTCATGTTTTGTTTGTTTGGTTGGCTTACTTTAGTTAGTTTATTTTTTTAAAGAGAGAGGGAAAAAGAACATAGTCCTGGGTGGGTAGGGAGGTGGAGAGGACCTGAGAAATTGGAAGAGAGGTAAAACATGATCAAAGTATATTGCATGAAAACACCTTTTCTTTTTTTCTTTTCTTTTTTTTTTTTCCTGAGACAAGATCTCACTGTGTAACTGCAGCTATTCTGGAACCCACTATTGTAGACAAGGCTGGCCTTGAACTCATAGAGATCCAACTGCCTCCACCTCCCAAATGCTGGGATTGAAGGTGTGTGCCACCATACCAGTCAAAAACATTATTATCAATAAATATGTTTTGATAAGGTTCATGATCTTATAAATTGCCTATTGTCTACCATTGTGTTGACTCTACAATGGTACACTTGAGTAGCTGGAACATAAGTTACTTGCCCCTAAAAACCTAAAATATTTACAGTCTGGCCCTCTATAGAAAACATTTGCTGACTCCTCATATGTGATAGCTCATACATATTTAAAATGTTGGCTTGCATGTTTTTGATACTTGAAGTTTCTATCTGTGTATGTATGCATCTCCTGTGTTCCTAAAGTCAGGTAGACTGTGTTATGATTTGAATATGAAATGTTCCTCCAAAAAATGAGCACATAATGAAGGCTTCATCCACAGCTGATATCACTATTAAGAAGTGACTTGATTGTGGGATCTCTAATTTCATAAGTGACTGCATATCTAAATGGGTCATTAGGATATGGGTTCTAGTTGAAGAAAGTGGGTCACTGGAAGCATTCTATTTAAGAGTCTCTCTCTCTCTCTCTCTCTCTCTCTCTCTCATACACACACACACACACACACACACACAAATTATTCTACATTTTTGGATGGACCCATTCATTCAGAAAATATTTATTAACTGTCCATTAGATGCCAAACACTATTCTATGCCCTGAGAATCCAAAACAGAAAACACATGGCCTCTTCCTTCATAGGTTTTCCATGGGCTGCAACAAACATGCAATAATCGATTGAAGTTCTATGCTATAGGTACTAAGAAGAGGAATATCTGTAAATATGAAACAGTTTGGTAGCAAACATGAGTGAGCAGGTGAAAGTAGACTGAGAAGGCTTCACAGAAAAGTGAAAAAGTTACAATGGGTTAGGGCTTTAACATCTGTGTAGGAGCTGTTTGTAAATAATAATAGTAGAAAAGTCATTGGAAGCTGCAGGAACAGCACACACAAGAGTGAAATAAATATCAGGTTCACAGATGTGTTCATGTCTGGGCTAAGGTCTAGGGGAGTGGAGTAATATGATAAGGTGAGCTAGGGAAATCAGGCTACCTATAAACCTGTGCCTTACTAAGGAGTGTGGTGTGTGTGGTGTGCGTGCGTTCGTGCGTGCGTGCGTGCGTGCGTGTGTGTGTGTGTGTGTGTGTGTGTGTGTGTGTGTGTGTGTGTGTGTGTGTGTGTGTGTCCACTGAAGCAGGGTCTAACTATATACCTCAGGTGGATCTTGAACTCACTATGTAGCCCAGGCTGGTAACGAGTCTAGGAGTTTACGTTTTATCTTTCGAACATGGTGGTTGGATGTTTCTTAAATATAGAAACAACATACTCAGATTCCTGGTTTAAGATGATAATGTGAGGGAAAGGGTGATGACTGACTAGGACACAAGCAGACTGAAAGAAACAACTTCCCAGTTTACCAGAGTATGTCTGCACACCCATGCAAGAGACCCCCTGGCACCCTGAAAGACATCCATAAATGGGCATCCATAAATGGAAGACATCCCAGTACCTGAGTGAACTGAAGAAAAAGTTCAAGGAATCCGTTGGTTAGAAAATGCAGAACAGTTGTTACACACTAACTTTACTTCATAAGAGGCAAAAGTCCTTTCTGTTGTTGAGTATGTGCCTGGAACCCTCTGGTGCTGAAAGCAAGCTCATGAAATGGCAACAAAAGGCAGAAATGCTAAGCTTATCAGCTTTTGTGCTGGTGGTGGGAAAAATAAAAAAGAATGAAGACTCTGTTTCTAAGTCCAAAAAAAAAAACCCTGATTATTACAATATCGTGATCGTAACCCAGACATCTCCAACTTGTTTGCTCCTTACTCTCTCTTCAGAAATGCCTCCATTATAGAATTCTTGCAAAAGTGAAATAATTCCAGCTACTGTTTTTCCCATAAAAGAGACCACTGTGTTCCTGCTACTTTCGCTAGCATGTTTCTGTAGGTGGTCATTTCAACAATAAAGGAAGTTCAAGGGTTCAAACAGATTTCCACTTTTACAGCCCAAAAATTTGAGGGTTTTTTCAAGGAAGTCTCCCCTGCTGAGCAATTATGCTTGAATTCGAGGCTGGCTCTTTCTTAGCAAAGCTGCTGGGAGAGTAAGACAGGGGAAAGAATGGTAAGGAATCCAGGGAGGGAAGAGAAGATAAGAGACTAAAGAAATCAAGACATTCAATCAGAAGCAAATGGCTGCAACTGGCCATCTGATACCAAGGAAACTCAGAAAGCAAAGGAAATATGGAGTCTGGGATAGATTCATTTCTCAATTTTATTTTGGCTAGTTTTGACCCTGATGAATCAATGCACTCAGAAAGAAAATACCAGCAGCAATGTTATGTGGACTATAACATGCCCCCAGCAAAATGTTCAGAAGGTTTTGGAGGAATCCAATAGACTCACAGTGTCTTGACATAGAATATTTACTTGTTCTTGGATGCAGTGTTGTGACCAACATCTTGTTTGGTCATTTCCAAAGAGGTCTCCAACTCTATATTATGTCTTATAATCTCCCCAGGGGAGGGCAAAGCAAGGTAGATACAATCTCATGATGTCCCACCTCCACAACATTGCCAAAGGCAACAGGGGGCTGCTGCTTCATCATTTTGCATCCTGTCTTTATCTTCCCTATTCCTGGAGTTGTGAGAGAGGATGGCTCGAAAGACCAATAGATGAGAACCTTGCTGTTAAGGTCCCTAATCTCTCTGCCGTGGCCGTGTGCGTGCGTGCGTGCGTGCGTGCGTGCGTGCGTGCGTGCATGCGTGTGTGTGTGCTGGAGTGAATGGCTGTGTCTGATTGCATTGCATATCCCTGAAAGCAATTCACCATCCTCATCACTTTCAGAGCTGATGCAGAAAACCATAATAAAATAAAATGAAGTTCTCTAGAACTCTGAAGGTCCCCATCATCCAGTCACCTGTCTCTCAGGTCCATGGAGGGAGACCTTTCACAAAAGCTGCTTAGATGACATTTTTTGCTACTGTCAATGAGCAAAGTGCTAGTAACCGCATAGAGAAAACAGATCCCAGCTAAGAAGAGCATTATGAAAAGCACATCATCTCGTGACTTCCCTGAGAGGGAAAACTATTCTGAAATAAAAGCTTTGAAAGCAATTTGCACAGGAAAGTTTATAGCTCTTGAGGATTGAAACATCGGGTTCCCTTCTCAAAGGCATAACCCAAAGGACTTTATGAATACAAAGCTGTACCTGGAGCCATGGACAGGCGTTGGTGTTATCCCCACCCAGATGGTGCATGCCTTTGCTCCATGTTGCCTCGCACTGGGAATTCAATAATTTAACAAAGAAGCAGAGGAGAATGGGGGTGGTTGTGTGTTAACCAACTGCACAGAAGCAATAAGGGGAAATTTGTCTTCCCAGCACTGTCTGAAGCCACTTATCCTCATCAATGAACTGCACAGAATCAGAAGTGTGGTCAAGATGCACTGTCATTAGCTCTGCCTCTCTGTGCCTGCAGTTAAAATATGGGGCATGTACTGGCTGGTTTTGTGTCAACTTGACACAAGCTAGAGTCATCAGAGAGGAAGGAGCCTCAGGTGAGGAAACGCCTCCATGAGATCCAGCTGTAAGGCATTTTCTCAATTAGTGATCAATGAGGGAGGGCCCAGCTCATTATGGGTAGTGCCATCCCTGGGCTGCTAGTCCTGGGTTCTGTAAGAAAGCAGTTGAACCAACCAGGGAAAGCAAACCAGTAAGCAGCAACCCTCCACAACCTCTGCAATAGTCTGTTTCTTTCCCTGTTTGAGATCCTGTCTTGACTTCCTCCAATGATGAACAGCAATATGGAAGTGTAAGTCAAACAAACTCTTTCCTCCCCAACTTTCTTTTTGGTCATGGTATTTCAAGACAGGGTGCATACAAAGAAATGAGCACATTAATAAAAACCATTTTAAAGAAAATTATTTTCTGGAAATTAAATGTAAACAAGTTTCCTCATTTTTCCATTTGACTTTCTAAACTCATATGGACTGCTGTGATTTAGATATTTGACTATTAAATTTTTAACTCAAATTCTGATCTGTTATTTCTTTGAAAATGTAGAAAGTTGAGGTCTACTGATTTTAAGAGTCCAAAGGCACAACTACAGCTGGCCAGAGCCCAGCTATAAAAATCCAGAGCTCTTGTCTGGCCCCCTTTCTCTCACAAGGAAGTGCATACATCCAAAAACTTTCCTATGCTTATCAGCTTTTGTTGGTCCAACTTTTGAAACTATCTATTATTCCATCTTTCTAATTAAAATGACTAACCAGGTGATAGCTCTCCTCAGGACAAACAGGTGAACAGATAGTACATGCCAGATCTATCATCCCAAAAATTCAATTTTCAAAGCACAAGTCTCTCCCATTTCTGGGCAAACACTGACAGTTTCTCTTCTGGGACCAAAGAAAAGATAGTCAAAAAAGATCAATCAATCTGACAAAGCCTGTGGTTTCATTTCAATTAATGCTTAGTTTAAAATTGTCTAATGACATGAAGGGAGGATGATTCATAACAAAAGTGACTTGCACAGCCTACGTTTAAAAAAGGCTCCATGTGAGAAGCATCATCACCATGAAAGAGTATTAATTAAGTAAGCCAAATATATGATCATGATGCAATGAACTTGACAGAAGGGACATCAGTGACAACACTGCAGAAAATTTAGTTGGATAAGGTAGCCACAATCTGAAACATAAAATATTTATTTATCAAATGGAGTATTCTCATTGCTGTAGGACAAAATTACACACATATGCAGCGATTTTTCCAGAATGATCTGAAAATGGCATATAAAAACTCATTTCTTACATTTGAGCATGTGCACACAAGCGTATGTGTTCATCTGTGCATGTGCTAAATATGTCCATGCATAGCTATTTAAGAGCTGTCATGTAAATTGGGTTCTAATTAGGCTGTACGTTGACAAACTTCATCTCACAAGACAAAGTAGATGACTACCTGTTTGTGTAAATAAAATTGTTTTAGAATATGGGCAAACTAACTCATCTACACATTGTCCATGGCTGCTTTCCTAGACAATGACATCTGAAAAGAGGAGACAGAGAATGTATGATTTGCACAGCCTAAAAACTTTTGCTATCTGAGTCTTTACATGAAAAAAAAAGGTTGCCATTTTTTGATTCAGATAATGGACATCATCTAACTAACACATAAGTCAGCATAAATGTACTGTTGAGGTTTGACTCAACAAATTCTAAACTTTCCCCAAACTACTGAAAACTTTTTTTGCTCAGAATGTTTTATTACATTTTCACTTGTTCCATGGTATTTTTCCCCGATGTTTTTTTTTATTTGAATTAGAAACAAGATTGTTTTACATGTCAATCCCAGTTTCCTCTCCCTCCCCTCCTCCCCTACCACCTCCCTCCACAACTAAAACCTTACCTATCACATATCCTTTCTGCTCCCCAGAGAGGGTGAGGCCTTCCATAAAGGGTCATTAGAGTCTATCATATCCTTTGGAATAGGGCCTAGGCCCACCCCCGTGTGTCTTGGCTCAGGGAGTATCCCTCTATGTGGAATGGACTCCCAAAGTCCACACCTATGCTAGGGATAAGTACTGAACTACTACAGGAGGTCCCATAGATTTCCAAGGTCTCCTCACTGAAACCCACATTCATGGTGTCTGGATCAGTCCCATGCTGGTATCCCAGCTATCAGTTTGGGGACCAAGAGCTCCCCGTTGTTCAGGTCAGCAGTTACTGTGGGTTTCACCAGCCTGATCTGGACCCCTTTGCTCTTCACTAGTCCTTCTCTGCAACTGGATTCCAGCTCAGTTCAGTGATTAGTTGTGGGTGTCTGCTTCTACTTCCACCAGTTGCTGGATGAAGGCTATAGGATGGCATATAAGTTAGTCATCAATCTCATTATCAGGGGAAGGAATTTAAGGTAGCATCTCCTCTGTTGCTTAGATTATTAGCTGGTGTCATCTTTGTAGATCTCCAGACATTTCCCTAGTGCCTGATTTCTCTGTAAACCAAAAATGTCTCCCTCTATTATGGTATCTCCATTCTTGTTTTCTTCTATTCTTCCCCTGACTCAGCAGTTCTGCTCCCTCATGTCCTCCTCACCCTTCCTCTTCTCCCCTTCTTAATCTCCCATCTCCCTCCCCCCTCCTTCTGTGCTCCCAATTTGCTCAGGAGATCTTGTCCCTTTCCCCTTCTCCAGGGGACCATGTATGTCTCTCTTAAGGTCCTCCTGTTCAACTATGTTCATAGCAGCACTATTTGTAATAGCCAGAACCTGGAAGCAACCTAGATGCCCCTCACCTGAAGAATGGATAGAAAAAATGTGGTATATTTACACAACAGAGTACTACTCAGCAGAAAAAAATAGAATCTTGAAATTTGTGGGAAAATGGATGGAACTAGAAGAAACCGTTCTGAGAGAGGTAACCCAATCATGAAAACTATTCTTAAATATCATAAACACTATAAATTCAGATAAAAGGAACCTTGGAGACTTAGTATAATTGCTACCTTTGTTTTGAATCATAGCTTCTCTGAAAACATTTTTGAACTTCGTTTTTGATGTAACATATTATTTTAATATATGCATATCAAAACAAGTAATTTCCGTATTAAAATCCCATTGAAATAGAGCCACACAAATGTTATACACATTTTAAAAGTTTCATAAATGTGCAATATTTTTCTCACTAGTTTATAAACATATACACTTCACACTATAATTACATTTCCCATCATTTATGGTGATTTTGGTCTATGTCACTGTAAACTGCAGGGACATGAGTAACAATGAGGGGCCACTGAACATCTAACAGAATTTTCCTATTCTGAAAGTATGAAGCTACCTATGATTCCAGTACCACCATGGAAACACCTGTCCTAAGTATAGCAACCATTTACCTCTTAACAAATTACCTTCTCCTATCTCCAAAACAATTGCTTGTCCTCATTTCTCATGTACAGAAAGAAAACTGCACTTCAAAGAGCATTCAAGGCAAATCTAAATGCAGGGTTACAGTTCTAGGAGAGGTAAATTTTACAGAATATGTGTCATTGGGTTTTCTATATTACCTGGATGTATTTCAAGAAACATTTCATCCTCCTGCTGTATTTCTAAGTTCAATAATTCGGATTTCATTTCTCATACAGAACTTGCTAATTACTCCTATGTGAGATGAAATTGCTTTCTTTAAAAAAAAAAGCCCAGTCTAAGGCCTTTTACTGTTTGAGGCTAAGGAGCAAACATAATACATATCATTACTGTCATTTTCTGCCAAAACCCATGCCCTGAAGGTGACAAAGATGATGATGAAATGCTGTAGGGTGGCAGCAATTGTACTATATTGTATGTAGATGTGGGCTGTCACATCCAGGATTTGGATCAAGGATACATGACCTCATTCATGGCTAGGCAACCTAGAGCAAATGTAATTTATTGGAGCCGGGAGGCCTCATTATGACCTAGTGTCCAATGCATTTCCTCACAAATAAAAATGATAGCCATATAAGAAATCCACATAACTACTCTTCATTTTATTGACAAGATTTTTAATGCAGTAAAAAGAAAATGTATTTCTCAAGTTTTGCCAACCCATGAGGGAACTAGTTGCCATACTTAAATGAGGACATAAATGAATATGGGAAAAACATTCCCATGAAATCTCACTTGAAACTTTGGCTTGGGATAGCAGTTTTGTCCTGGGAAAAGTTTAAATGCATCCCCAAAAGCAGAAATTTCCTTTGCCTGAATGGCAGCATTTCTGCCTTTTGATGCAAAAGCAAAACTTAGAAACAAGAAAGGTGTGAGAGTGTGTAAAGTGACGGTGGAGGACATGCTACTAACATCTAGACATTTGAGTCTAGGGAAAATTCCATCACAAGTAGTTTAACTGAAAACTGCCTTTCCCAAAGCACTGGAAGCAATGGCCTATGTGTCAGGAAGGCAGAGGCAGGGAAGGAATGATGTCAAGAGGTGCACAAATTT
This sequence comes from Cricetulus griseus, assembly GCF_003668045.3. Lineage (NCBI taxonomy): Eukaryota > Metazoa > Chordata > Mammalia > Rodentia > Cricetidae > Cricetulus > Cricetulus griseus. The sequence goes on from NC_048604.1 coordinate 97,048,352, forward strand.
CTTTGCTCACTGATGTTCCAGGATCTGTTTTTAAAAGGGAGCTGCCAAGAGCTGCTGGCAGAAAGGTCAGGCTGGTCTCCTTTCCATGATGTTGCTAAAAGCCTTCACGGCCTTTATCCGGGCAGATAATGAAGTAGTTATTATCTCAACATAAGGTCCTGACTCCTTCTATGTGCCCCATCATCAACTCACCATGCTTAATTCAATCTGTGTTTATATAGCTCAGATATAATCCCACCAGATTCAGCCGTTCAGCCCTCACAGTGATACTGTTGCTAACATCACACTAGTATCACTTTCAGGAAGAATGGGGGGGAAACTTTATCATTACAGGGAGACCACCCTCAGACACAGCCATTTGTAAAATGTTGAGGCATGTTCAGGGGGTTTCATTTCTTGGTGGATCTGAGATAAGCCATTTAGAAAGCTTTTAATTGTTTCATTGAGGCTATTGCTATTTGTACTGTGTAGACACCTGAAAAGCAACCCCCAGAAGCTCAGTTGAAAATGGCTTTGTTCTGAAGCTTACTCTAGGAGCAGAACTGTTCAACTACATAATACAACCTTGATGCTCCAGCTGTTTCGAAAGCAACATTTTGAAAAGCATTAGGTAAATAAAACTCATTGATGCCACAACTTTTGCTCAAGTCCTGTCCACGTTTGCCTAGATCTCATTATCACCCCATTATAATAATAATCAGTGCTGTTGAGTTGGATTACATCACCTATGGCTTTGAAGCTAGGTGTGGCCATGTGAATTGCTTTAGCCCACAAAGCATGAGCAGAAAAATGTTACGTTGTGGCTCTAGTGATATGTGACAGGTAAAAGCTTTATGAAGCAGCATGCTATTTCCTACATTCTGCTTTACAGTTTCCCATATGTCAAAATGGAGCTACAAGCAGTGTGTATTTCAGAAGAAATACAACAAGCAGAGCACTTCCGTTTACAGCCCTTAGACATGCAGCACAGGGGCAAAATGAACATTTGTAGTATGAAACCACTGGATCATGGGGATATTTATTACCACAGAAAAAGGCATGCTTCTCAAGTCTACTTTCTTGTACTCTTCCTATTCTTACTTGAAAACATAAGCACCATTCTGTAATAGACACACTCAAGAGAATGTCTACATAATCCTTTCAATTTCATAAAAATAATAATGGAAGGAAAAGACAAGGTCACTCACAGTTCAATCAACCACAGATTTTTCAGTGAGTTTTTGTTTTTCATTGAGAGTTTTCATTTCTCTCCTGACTCCCTGATGACTTTTCACTCATATGTGGTCCTGTGCTTACCTTTTTCCCTTGCTGAGGAAACAGGAGATGGTATGAAAGGCAACATACACAGTGTTCTGGGAACTGAATGTTTCTATATCCCAAAACTTCCCCCCACCCCGTGGCTATATTTGGAGATGGAGCCTCTAAGAAAGTAATTAAGTTTAAATGAGGTCATGAAGGTGGAACCCTAATCCAATTGGATCACTATGCTTATAAGGAGATGTATCAGCAAACTCTCCCTGCACACTATCATATTCTCTCTCTCCTCTCTCTCTCTCTCTCTCTCTCTCTCTCTCTCTCTCTCTCTCTCTCTCCTCTCTCTCCCTCTCTCTCTCTCTCTCTCTCTCTCTCTCTCTCTCTCTCTCTCTCTCTCTCTTTTCTGTGTGTGGATGGATGATTAATACAATCATCTACAAAACAAGCATCCCTGACTAGAAATTACCTTCCTAGCCTCCAAAACAGTGAGAAATCATTTTCTGGTCTTTAAACCACCTAATCTATGCTATTTCATTATGGTAGCCTAAACTGCCTAGCTAGATGGAGCTAGTCAGATGAGCACAAGATAAGGTGAGTTAATGATTACTCTAAAGAAACTTCTCTCACTATGACACTAAGAGAAAGAAAAGGATTCATACTAAGGGAGAAGTGAGAACAGCTTGGAGCAAGGGATTTGAATAACCTTGGACACATGAGTAGTTGCCCTGTGAGAGCTCAGTGAATATGAATTATATAACAGGCACAGAGCATGAAGTTGGAGGCACAAAGCCAACAGATGTATGAGTCCTGTCTCCAACAAACTTACACCTTAATAGAAAATATGAGCCGGGCAGTGGTAGCACACGTCTTTAATCTCAGCACTCAGGAGGCAGAGGCAGGTGGATCTCTGTGAGTTCGAGGCCAACCAGGTCTACAGAGCGAGTTCCAGAACAGGCTCCAAAGCTACATAGAGAAACCCTGTCTTGAAAAAAAGAAAGAAAGAAAAAGAAAATATATTAAGCAAACACACTTCATCACTACCACCATGTTTGCTGAGCACCCACCATGCAATTAAGCAGAGTGCTGAGAGTTGAGCTAGGTATTACAATTTTATTGATCACCTGGTCCTTCTTCATAGAGATGCATATGCTACTCAATTATGAGCAGAAGAAGTAACCAGGCTTAGGTAGGGGTGATAAATATTCCATGTCTCTTTGCCGCATAACAGATTCAGATGTAGTCATCTTCTCATCTCCACTCCTCCAAGCTGCTCTCAGTCTTGATAACTTACCCTGGAATACCTTGAGAGGAGTCTGACAAATATGGAAATTTTTAGGTAGCAAGTGTGCATTCAATAGAATCCAATAAGTGCGATACCTCCACATAAATGTCTTTGCTTTATATAAAAAGTTATATGATCACATTTCAACATTCAGCTCAAAGCAAATGGTCACTGCACAGGACAGTGCCAGAATTCATTGTTGTTTTTGCTGTTGTTGCTGTTGCTTATTCGAGACAGGGTTTCTCTGTATTGTTTTGGAGCCTGTCCCGGAACTCACTCTGTAGACCAGGCTGGCCTCGAACTCACCTAGATCCGCCTGCCTCTGCCTCCCAAGTGCTGGGATTAAAGGCGTGGGCCACCAACACCCAGCTCAGAATTCATATTCTATTTAGCTTTCATGAATAGTAACAGAAGAAGCTTTAAACTCTTACCTGAGCATTGGGAAAATAATCTAAGAGAAACATTGCTGTGCTTCACCAAGAGCATGCTTCTCAGAGCCTTTCCCACAATTTTATAGGTGTCATTTCCTCATGTCAACCTCACTCAAAGAACCTCAAGGTAAAGCAGAAAAGATCCCAACAGCTCTGTTGAAGATGCTAACTAGCACAGATTCTATCCAAATTGTCTGGACCTTTTGTAATGATTAGGAGAAAGTGAGAAATTGGACAAAAGCCCTATAATGCAGTTTATAGGGATAAGAAGGGAGAAAGCGAAAAAGGAAAACAAAAAACTGTGAACCAAACAACACTCTGAAACCCAAAGAGGAAATACCACATTCCCCCATACCTCTGGATTTACTATATTAATCTTTTAACACAGAAAAGGATTTACTGAGACACATAAAAACACAGATACTACTAGGTGTCAGTCATGCTCTGCTGCTGCAGAAACAATGCATGGGAGATGATGCCAGCAGATATAGGTTTCCCCGGACATCTGAGCTGCTAAGAGGGAGATGGGGAGAAAGGATTAGGCATCTTTCCTCTACAATGCTTCTTTCTTTATACTGGTAGAGTCTGTTGCTAAAACTCCTGTTTAAGGTTTTGCAGAGTGAGGAACTCATCCTGTCTCTCCTTGGCCCTTGCTGCATCCTCCTCCTATCACATCCCAGTCAATCTTTAGCTTCTCACAATCAGACTATGATAGAATGAGGAAATTATAGCTGCTCTTTAATTAGGCAGGGAGGTAAGGTAGCATTGGCTCTCTATCTGAGTGAGGTCTGGACAGAGTGTAAAGGATTCCTGAGAAGGCAACAACAGCGCTCGGTAGCAACAGTGAGCACACAGAGACACATCTGTTAGGACGTCCTAGCCCTGTGGGGATTTTTGTTTGTTTGTTTTGCTTGGCTTTAATGAAAAACAGCCCTATGGCATAACCCCACCTAGACACTACTATAATTAACTGGCATGTAGGATACTACTACTTGGGGAACATTTTTAGCTGTATTTCGTTTTCTCCACCAACCCTCAGGAGGGACACTGGGAAGACACAGAACCACAGTGTGCAGAGACATAAACACTGGGAAGCATTTTGTGGTACTTCTTACAGACCCACTCGTTTAAATAGGAAGAGAAATGGCCAGCACTAAAAGGCAAGGTCACTCAAGAGACATAGTCTCCAGTCTTACTGATCATAAACAAAGACAGAAAGCTTTGGGAATGAGTTTTCTGATTCCAGGAGGCAAGGGGTGAAACTGGCAAGAAGAGGATCAGCCCCATGGTCTTGGGAAAGTCATTCGGAGCTGCTTTGAACCTTGCTTTGCTCATCTGCAAAGCTGACATAATAAGGCCTGGCTTTCTTACCTCACCATCTTCTTATGAGAATGAAATGAGATAAGGTGTGGGAAAGTGCTCCTGAAAATTCTAAAGAGCCACCCACAGGTAAGGTGTTATTATGCCATGGCTCATCCAGAACTCAAGTCCTTGGAGACGTATTTTCAAACTAAATTGCTTGTCAGTGGTAGCTCTCACTTGTGTGTCTCTCTTGCTTCTGCCTACCTCAATCGGGAAATGAGTTTTCTACCACCTACAGAGAATGGCTTGGGGAAGAAGCCTGGGATTGAGGGGGGGCAGGTAGTTCAAGTGGCGACACAATGACCTCAAGGATGCTCTGGCTGTGAAGTGGAGTGGCCATGTTATGGGCACTACACACACCTGCTCCCTCTAGAGCAGGAGAGTGACAAGCAGCCAGGTGCATTCGCAAGTGACAGTCACCGACCTGGATGCAGTGTGTGAAGAAATGCTGACACCATCTCATGCTATCGAATCAAAACAGTAACTCCTACTTCCTCTTCTCTTACATCTTCTTTTCTATCTACAAAAAAAGAAAAATATGTACTAACTTAAGTCTCTTTCCCTGGAGACCTTGATAGGCAGCACTCATTGTCTGGTTATCAAAGTCCATGGAAGGCAGGACTTCCCTGCTCTTCCTTTGACTACTAACAGTATTGTTTACATTGTCCCCAGGTTCCTGGAGTCCACTGAAATTTTTCTCTAAGATCTGTAATCACATATCCCATGTGGTGGTTAAACTGATTTACCTTAGAATCAAGATGGAGCCTAAAATGCAATGGTCACTCATTTAACAAATATTTACTCAGTCCTACCTTGTGCCAGGTAAGCATTAGTGTAAAGAAAATAGCTACTTGCCCAGCAAGCCTGCTTGCTGCTGAATGAGACTTCCCAGCATCCCCTGTAATTGTACGCTGTCAAACAATTGAGTTCAGGCCAATGGATTACAGATGGAAACTAACTACTCAACTTCTAGACATAGCTCATCCAAAACTAGCCTATATGAATTTTCTTTCATCCCTACTCCACATCCCTTTCAGATGCAGCCCTGGAAAAAGAAAACATGTCTGGTGGATGGGGAAAGTACATGATGAAAAGGATCTACATTTTAAAATATCTATGTGAAAAATTATCCACTGAACACTACACTGAATTCTCTTATGGGACAAAAGAAAACTTCTATGGCATTGATCCACTGATGTGTTAGTGGTTCTTTATTATACAAATAATCATACCTGATCCCACAGTTGGGCACACAATAGGGATTAAGCATAGTCCCTGGTCCCCCTTAATGGAAAAACACAAAAATGAATAGGTAGTTTCAGTACTGTGTGGTAAAGGCTATGGAGAGGGAGAAGGAGAAAGAAAGAAAGAAAGAAAGAAAGAAAGAAAGAAAGAAAGAAAGAAAGAAAGAAAGAAAGAAAGAAAAAGCAACCTGTGGGCAACTGGCATCACAAAGAGGTTAATCAAGAACACCAGGAGAAGAGGGAATCAGGGACAAAACTGGAGGAAGAATTAGCAAGACTGGTGTAGGGGCAGAACCAAAGCAAGCTTAGAATGGGGGCCAGTGCAGGGAGTCTAGGCAGAAGGTCCCAGAGAGGTCTTGAAAAACAAGTTTGTTTACATGTTATCAGAAGCGTAATAGGATTCCTCAGAGAATATAAACTAGGGGCTCGTGCCTTCCGAGAGTCAGTCTACTGGAGTGAAAGGAGTATGTTGGAGGACATCAAGATGAGGCAAACAGAATTACCCAGTGAGAACCACTTCTAGACACCAAGATAATGTCTTAGATCCTTGACTACTGACACCAATCGGAACCTATCCACCTTTTCCTGATATGGTGGATTGTTACTTCGACTGCTGGCCGTCTTTTCTGAAGGCTCACTCTCAGCAGAATTCGTTCTCCCTGGCCCCAGTTCTCGTTTCTTCCTCATTTATATTTTCTGTCCCCCTTCCAGCCTGTCCTTTGAGGTCTCAACGAGAGCCTTTCAACATGCCCATAGGGAATTATGATACAAAGAAAAAGGCTGCACTATTCATCACACGCTCTCCATAAACAAAGCTCGTTAAACATCCAGCATTATAGCAAGAGACAAGTGCCTCTAAAAATCAGAACAAGCCAGCAAGGTGAGTTTTACTACGACATTAGCAGTCAGATACAAACAAACAAACTGTCAGAAAGAGACAAGCAGCCATTGTCTGGAAGGGCAGGCACAAGCACTACAGAAATGTCACAAAATAGCCACACCTGTGAGGCTTCTTTCTGAGTGATCTGCCAGACTATCTGGTTCCTGAACAGAACTTGCCCCCCTGGGCCACAGAGGAGCAGATGTGGCCAGGAATGAAGGATGCTTGGAGAGAGTAAGCATAGGAGCAAAACATCAAGAAGGGCCTGGGGCAGATTTCTATTTAAAACACAACCTTAAAAGGGGGGGGAGAATTACTTATTTTTATTCAATCCGTGTCCAAGTAAAAAGAAATAGCAGTTTATTTCCCACACGCATCACTTGCTCCCCTTTGAATGTCAATATGGACAGGAGGGCTGTCTTTATTTTTGTGCAGGCAAGAAGCTAATGTGTTACACTTAACCCTGATCTTTATTTCCATCCCCTGGGAGATACTGGTGGAGACAAGGCTACACTCACCAGCAGCAATGTGCCTGGTTGCAGTACTTCCAACCTGGGAATGTTTCAGCAAGAACAAAGGAAGAAAACAACCCAGTCCTGCTCTCAGACTGACCACAAATACATACTCCCTTAAGCTGGGCTTGCCGTCTGCAGTTCTTCTCCTTGTGCTTGGTCAGCCCTTGTAACAGAGACTGACTAGTTGTTCATTGGGCTTGTTTCTCTTTCCTTCCTAGACATATAAGCCAATTCCATGTGCCAATCTCCCTTGAAGCTAGATGTGGCTGTGTGACTGATTTCTGGGCAACAGAATGTGACTGAAAGTACAGTGAGTCACCTCTAGGCCAGTATAATGACACTCTACCAAGCTCAATTTTCCACTCCCTTTACCCAGAATTCAGAAGATGCAAGGACCTCAGAGATGACAAACAAAAGATGAGAAGAACCTGGGACCTTGAGTCACTGTTTGGAGGAAAGACAGTGAGGAGGATCAGTTGATCCAGACCAGATATTTATAAGAAAGAAATATATTCTTACTGTGTTCTGCCTCTGAAAAAAGAGCAGGGGTCTGTTTGTTACAGCAACTCACCTAACATGACTAACAGAGTTTTCTCTCTCATTCTTTTGAAGGAGAATTCCAAATCTTCAACATTGGTCTCATGCCTTTCAATCTCCCTTAATTCAGGTAGAGGAGTATACTCATTTTTGAAACCCTTGCTGATGCTAAAAGGTGATATTCTAACAGTTCAAGAGGCTAGAAGTTAAAAAATGTAGTATTAGCAGGACCATATCCCCTCTAAAAGTTCTAGGGAGAACTGTTTCCCCATCTCTCCCCTTGCTTCTGTTGGTTGACATCTAGATGCTTGAACTGTTAGAATATCAACTTTTAGCATCTTTAGCATGTTAAGCTACTTAATCTGTGGAAACTAGTCACACTGGTTCCAGTAAACTAATACGTAGTGTCTAAGATAGGTTACTTGAACATAGCTCCTTTACTTTGAGGTTCACTTCTCATTTTATTAACATTGTGTTTTTTATGTGTGTATGTGTAAGCATGTATGCTTACCCCCTATGCATGTGGATGGGTACTTGCAGAAGCCAGAAGGCATCAAATCCCCTGGAACTGGAGATACGGGAGGTTGTGAGGCTCCAAAATGAGTGCTGAGAACTTAACTGCAGTCCTCTGCAAGAACAGCGAATGGTGAAAAACGATGAGCAACTTCCCCCACCCCAATTTTTTGATAATTTCTTTCAGAAGACAATAATATAAATTTTAATGAAGTTCTATTTCATTTTTCTTTTGTTGACTCTGCTTTCAGTGTCATGTCTAAGAAAATATTGCCTAACATAAGGCCACGAGGATCTATTCCTATAGTTTCTAACAAGAGTTTTAATTTTTGTTTGGACTTTTTGCTTTGGGGGAGGCAGTTAGAGTTTGTTCGCATTTTTGATTTTTGTTTTGAGACGGTCTCACTGTATGTAGCCCTGGCTGGACTTGAAATCACTCTGGAGACCAGGCTGGCCTTGAACACACAGAGATCCACCTTCCTCTGCCTCCTACATACTGGAATTAAAGGCACTGTTTATTTGTTTGTTTTTAAGTTAAGTTCTCACACTATAGCTCAGGGTAGGCTTTTATAACTTTGCAACTTTTATAACTTTGTCTTAAATTAAAATAAATGTCAAATTTAAAGCTTTGTGTATAGATACACCATTACCATAGCAGAATTTCCTCACAGGATTGTTGTTTTTCCCCAGCAAATTGCTTTGGGTCCCTTGTTACAAACTAACTGATAAGTGTAAGGATTTGCCTCTTGACTCTCAGGTCTGTTCAACTGATCTGTATGACTCATATACTGTCCTAGTTAGTGCAACTTTATAATTCATTTTAAAAGTGATAATTATAAGTTTTCCAATTTTTTCATGTAAGACTGTATTTGTTATTTTTAGGATCAGTTTTTTATTTGTAAATTGATGCAAAACATACAGTCGTGAGTGTTATTAATTCTGTGTATTAGCTTATGGAGTGCTACCTATTACTAATATAATTCTCCCAACCCAGGCATATGAGTTTCTTTCCAGTTATCTATACGTTTTGGTATACATTTTATAGTTCTTTTGTTAAATTTAGTGATGTCTTATGCTTTCTGAAACTACTATGAGTAAATTGTTTCCTTATAAGATTTCTTTGCCTGGTTGTTCATGTGCATTATAACGTGTGCTCTTTATATTGATCTTGTTTCCTAAATGCTCAACTAAGTCATTTCCTAGCTTAATAATTTTATTGTGGTTTCCTTTAGATTTTCAATATAAAAACCATGTCATATATTAATAAAAATACATTTACATCTATGGTTCCAATCTGGATGTCATTATTTATTTTTTGTTGCCTAATTGCTTTAGCTAAACTCTCTAGTATGATACTGAATAGAAATGACAAGAGTTGGCAGTATTTCTTGTTTTTAGTCTTAGAGGGAAAGGATTCACTCTTTCTCTATGAAGGATACAATCTGTGAGTTTCTTCTTGATGTCACTTATCAAGTTTGTTATATGTTTTGTCAAAAAAAGAGTATGGATTTTATCTAACTTTTTTTCTGAGCCATTTGGGTAATCATGTATCCATACGTCCTTATTCCAAAGACAGTAATCATCATTGAAAAAAAAGTTTAATTTCCAGTCACCAACTCTACCATATTTCAATGTAGTAATCCAGGCAACTTTCTTCCTTCCCTTTTAGACCATGACTTGCCTGAAGATAAGTACCTATTTTAGACTTCTTTACATCTTCAATATCTGGACAAATACGTGATACATATAAGTGTTTATGGAAATGTTGGGGATAAATGTATCCCTTAGAGGTAGCAAAATGTATCAGGGTGACTAACAACTGAAGGGACTTTTCCAGGAAAGAGCTGTTGATGGAGCATCTATGGAAGGTAAAGCAAGATTATTGTCTTTTTAATTAGAATGCAAAATAATAGGTTTTAGTGCAACTTAGGCACACATTATGTACTTTGCTCCTATCCACACCCCTGATTATCTTGTCCCCTCTCCCGAAATGTCTTAAGGTGCAGTGGCCTTTCTCTCAAACAATAAGTATCATCTATCTCAAACACAAACAACTTGAAAATGCAAGGAGGCAAGAGCCCTCATGATATATATATCACATCACAATAATCATCTCCTCCTCATAAAGGTGGTTTGGAATTAAGAAGCAGTTTAAAACATGTATTTTTTCCTGTACCAAAATTAAGGGGGAAAGCTCCATCAATAAGTCAATATTCTTGTAGACAGAAAAATAACAACCCTCCCTTCTTTATCCTGATATTTTCTAACCTAGAAGCAACTTATTTCTTCATCCACTGGCTGAGAATTAGTCATGTGCTTTCTACAAGTGGTGCCAAGCCTGAGCTTCAAGGCTTTATATGAGTCCGTGTTCTATTAGAATACTGCAGTGGAGAGAGATTCCAGATTCTGTAATTCATTTACCTTAGTCCATGGTTCTAAACCTGTGGGTCCTGACCTCTTTGGGGGTGAGGGTCAAAGGACCCTTTCACAGGGGTCGTATATCAAATAACTTGCATATCAGATATCGACATAACAATTCATCACATTACATGTCATGAAATAGCAACAAAATAATTTTATGATTGGGGGTCACCACAACATGAGGAACTGTATTAAAGAGTCATAGCATTCAGAAGATTGAGAACCACTGTCCTAGCCAATACCCAATCACTACTTATAGGTAAGACCACCTCAAACTGTCAGCGCCAGGGGTAACTTGACAGTCATCAGCAACTACATATAGACATGAGTGAGCCAATCCAAGTCCAGCCCAAACTTACAATTCATAAAATTATAGGCTAAATAAATGGTAGTTGTTTTAAACCACTGAGGTTTGTAGTTATTTGTTACACAGCAAAAGCTAACTGACATGAAGGTATGTCCACTTAAGTAAGGAGAACATATTTAACTCCTGGGTTGTTTATCTACCAATTTTACAACTTTGGGCTAATTACCTTGTATTCTAGGACCTCATAAAGAAGATAAATAAAAAAAGATGGTAGCCTCATTAAGCAGTCAGTTTTCTTAAGACATCTCTTTAGGTTAATCTTTCATGAGGAATATATGGATAGCCATAAAATAATGTTTATATGATTTCATAGCAAATCTTTTTGTTTTGTTTTGTTTTGTTTTGTTTCCTTGACATAGCAGCTCTCCTTGTAGTCCAAGCTAGTCTGGAACTTATGACCCTCCTGCCTCAGCTCAACCTCCTAACTGCTGACATTACAGGTGCAAGCTACCATGCCAATCTTGTAACAAGTCTTTTTAAATTTAGAATGTATTGTAAACATAGTCCAAGCTGATGAATATCTGTTCACATCTATTTATATCACCATTTTAGTAATAATAGATGATTTCACTTTATCAGTGTATATCGGTGTTGTCTGCTTGTTCAATCAATCTTCTTTTGCTGGTCATTAAGTATATTTCTAATATTTTTATAAGCAACACTGAGTTACCAATAAATTCTTTTCTTTTACTCTCCAAATTATTTCCTTAGCTTAAATTCTAAAGTTAAAACGGGCATATTATTTTATGTATTATTTTCATGAAGTATATTTACTAGAAAAAAAATTCCAATTTATACATCCATGAGTAGTGTATTCTATGGGAACTTCATCCTCATTCCCACAATAAACCTCACCAATGTAACTTGTCTGGCTGAAAATTTTTCGAAAAGAGTAATTTGTTGTAATTTAGATTGATTTGTTTCTGAATTGAGGTCTCCCACAGTTCATTTATACCAACCTTCAAGCAAAATCATGGAACACATAAAGATAAACACAGAACTTAAAAAGAAATCTGTGTATCCATGAGGTGAATCTTTTGGGTTTAGATGGCAAAGACCCTGAGATAGACAGATGGTGTGGGGATAGATTGCTGCTACAGGAAATGGCTTACTTTAAGTATTTGGTGACTAAAACAATTAGGATGTTTTACGGAAACAAAGAAAGCAAAATGGTTACAGCCACACACATAGCCGGCACCATTTTCTCCAGCTATGTGTCTTAAACCATCACACAGTCTTGTACAAACACTTGCATATGACTCAAAGATCTTTTTTAAAAGACAATCTAGAATCCACCTTTCTTAGCATGCAAAGTCAAACCTGGGTAGTGCCCTCTTGTTTGATAGAAGGTTTTTGGTTTTTGTTTGCTTGTGTTTGTTAGTGTTCTCCTTATCATAAATCAGGATGTAGAATGCCATTTCAGGGGCCATCCATTGGACATATGGGAAGAAGAGGACTTTGCATAGATGTGCAGGGACTAGGTGAGTAGCTGGGGTACACAAATTGAAGACACAGAGCCACATTTGAATTGGGAACTTTCCAACAGTATGTTTTTAAAGTCATTTAGCAGAACTTCTATTTCCTCATCTACTAAAATAACATTGTATTTGCTTCTCAGATTTTTGAGAGGCTTGTTACATAATATAAGCTTGCACTAGCAGCAAGCAGTCATCTAGTATTTGTATGAGAGAGAGAGAGAGAGAGAGAGAGAGAGAGAGAGGGAGGGAGAGAGAGAGAGAGAGAGAGAGAGAGAGAGAGAGAGAGAGAGAGAGAATTTACCTTCCTGAATGTGTTTAGAAGAATCCCTTTGATAACACTCATACATCTAAGGCAAAAATTTAGTGATGTCCCCAAAAAAACTGGAGACAGCATTGGTTATAGGGGAAAGTCAGGGGGTTGAAGAACAAAGTGCAGGTCATAGTCTTAGTTTTGTTTAGGCAACCTGGAGAAGCAGGGGATTAAGAAAGAATTACCCAGGTCCCCATAGTATATCTGGATTTCCAAGGATCTCTAACTCTGCATAAAACTCTTCTGCATTTCATACCTGACAAGTGAAGAAAAACAGCCCCTGTCTAACTTCTGACTTCACAGGTTGTCACTCTAGGCCCCATCAATTCCCAAAAGGCAAAGGCCAATTACATAGTCACCTTCACACTTGAAGAAATTTTGGGTTAGTGGTCCAAATCAGTTCCCTCGTGGAAAACTCAGCTCACCTATCCTTAGCTAGGCAAAGGAATGAAGCCCTCAGTAAAGTTTAACACTATGTTCAAGTTTATCAGAAAAGTCCACTTGCAAAGGCCCATCTGTGTGTCACTCAGCAACAAGGTCCCCTGGGGGCATCTCACAACCATTATTTTCAGGCTCAACTGTGAATGCTTCAGACTTCTCACACCCAAAGTGAACTAAACGTTCAATCAAAACACAAGGAGGTAGGAGGGCCAAGGGAGAGGAAAGAGAGGAAAGTGGTTGTTATGAAAAATTTATAAAAACAAGAATAAAAAAACACAAGGCAGCCTTGGACATGCTTTGGCCCCTAAAGATGCTCCCGATATTACTGATATTCTTGAAGGAGAAAGTGCAGACTAAAATACTCACACGTTAATTTTCTAATCCAGGTCATTTGAAAGCAGTGAGGGAGCCTGTGGGACCAGGAGTGCAGGAGTGGGAATGCTATATCACTCAATGAGTCTACAACCTCAATAAAGGTGTCTGAGTACTCAGCCTATGCTTGGAGGTTAGAACACAGAGTCCTATAGAGAGGTTTAGAATTTTCTTGAGACAGTTTTAAGTCCCCAAGCCCACAAAGCCACATCTAGCTGGGATTGCCACCTTTGGAGAAGATGCTCCAGGCCCTGAAGGTAGAACCAAAGCAATAGACTCTATGTGGATGGGCGCAAGTCACATTCCACCACCGCCACCCCACTTTATCTCTTGTTCAGACACCCAACCTTGCCTGTCTTGGTCCTCATGGTTCAGAGAAGGGAGTTTCTCATCCAAATCCAGCCTGGCGATCATAGAGCTCAACACTTGGCTTCATTAACTCCCTCCCCAAGGAAGCAAAGCAATCTGAAAATCCAGAAGATTCTCCTTCTCACAGAAGAGCAGAATGGTGCCATAAAAATTCCAGTGTCGACGTGCAATTATGTGAAGTGTTCAGGAAGCCCCCATTTTTAAATCAAAGGGCTGGGAAAGGATAGGGAGAGCCTTTCAAGTCAATCAGGTTTCCTCCATTTTAGACGTCCAAATTTTGCCATTCAAGATCAGTGATAATCTTTTACATTACAGAAAACCAGATGAAGGTATTTGCTTGACCTAGATCAAAAAGTGGAGAGACAGCAAGAATAGTCACTGTCATCGCCTTGAAATATATATCTGAGACAGGGAGAAAATTTTGTAAAACTCATGTTAGGAAGTTTTTAAATGAGAATAAATATGTTCATAGCACCCCTATGCCAAATAATCCAAGAGAAAATGTCCAAGAGGTAGGATGAGCAAATCATCATATAATCATATAAAATTAATAATAAATAATTATTATATAACTTCACATAAAGTGAAGGTAATAAATGGACTACAACTACAGGTAACAATTTAAGTGGATCATCAAATATAATAATGAAGGGGAAATCCAGGTGTGAAAATAGCATACTACATGATTCCAAAACAGGTTAAAGCAATACAAGTCAAGATAATGGCTACCCATGACAGGAAGGGAAAATTGGCACGATTTCTAGAGAACAGCAAATGTGCTCTTTCTTCTTCTAGATGATAGTTTCAGAGGTATGTTCAGTTTGCAAAAAATCTCACTGAAACCTACACTCACGATTTGTATACATTTTTGGAGGTATGTTTATAATTTATATAGGGAGAGAGGGAGGGAAGAAGAAAGAGAAGGAGAGAGGGAGGGAGATAGAAAAAGAGTTTTCTTGGTTTTGTTTGCAACTGAAAAACTTCTCTAGCAACATTTCTCCAGAAACAGGAACTCTGAAAAAAATCTTTATTTTCATTTGCTTGCTCAAGGAAAGCTGTCACATAGCTTCTTGTCACATGTAAAGTCTCTTTATGTTTGTCAGGAAAAAATACCCAACAGTTTAGTGCTTCTCTTATTCAAGGGAGAAAAAAACACCAAATACATTACAGTAATTTTGCTATCTGTGTCTTTTCAGGAAAACTGATGCACAGTATCTCAGTGTTGGTCAGGTTCAGCAAACTACTGGGACAAACGTCTTTGAAATCCTGCAATGAGAAATTTACTTCCTTCTCACCCGAAATCTAATCACTGTAGGTAGACAGCTTTTCATTCAGTGGTTCAGAGACCAAGGTTCTTCTGAGTGGGCAACCCAGCATATCGTAAGGACTCAGCATTCTCTGCTGAGTCTCCTGTGAATGGACAAATAAATCGTGTACTATTCATATAGCGGAATACAGTGAAGATAATACATGGACTATAACTACATGCAACAATATCAATGGAATTGTCAAATATAATCATGAGAGGGAAATCCAGATATGAAAATAGCATACTATTTGATTCCAGAACAGGGCAAAGCAATATCGCAAGTCAAGAAATTGCTTATGGGCTTTTATGAGATCCTTCTAGAAGTGAAGCAGTGGTTTTTCTCACATTTTATTAGATCCGTTACATGACCCCACCTATTGTGTACCCAAGAAGAAAATAGAAAAAAATGAATACCTAGCCGTTCCCTAACATACCAGATCTATACTCTCCCCTCTTTACAATCTCTCATGCCTGAAATTTTATTACAAAGAACAAAGGACAGGTCGTTATGGGAGAAGATTCAGACAGAAAAATTGGATATCTGCACCCTGTAATGTATCCATGATGCTACACATCCAGAGCTGACCTCCTTGTGGCCACCAGCAGAAACACAGTCCCAGAGAATGAGTTCATAATGGCAGCTAGATGAATTGTTCTTGTAAGTGCTACACAAGAGGCAAGACATGAGTTACACTAGCCAAGCCAGTGTAAAATGGGATAACATTCTCTGTCCCCATTTTCTCCACATATCCGGATGACCAGAACTGGAATAGGTACACTAACTAAGAAGGCATGGGGACTGTTTTTTTTTTTTATCATTTTTTATACCTACTTCCTTTTCCCAAGTCCCTTGATAAGAATAATAATAAAGCCATAAAAATCATGCCCCCAGTAACATAAACACATTAACCCTTTCTGTGTATAACATGTGTATATCACAATTGCTAGTACTAAATTTTCACAAGTCTATGAGATCACAAGATTTTCACAAGTCTATGAGATAATATTGCTACTGCTCCCATCTCACCAGTTAGGAGCTTGAAGCACACACACTAATTCCAAGACCACACAGCTGCAGCTGGTAAGTAAAGGTACCACAAGAAACAAAGATGACTCCAGGATAGGAATGCAACCATATAATCTTTACAAAAATCCTAGTCCCTTGGGGAACCTATAAATATGTAGTGTGTGTGTGTGTGTGTGTGTGTGTGTGTGTGTGTGTGTGTGTGTGTACTCATGCATGTGTGCTTGTGTGTGCTTGAATGTAGAATGTATTATGAACACCATGTGCATGCAAGAGTTCATAGAAGTCAAAAGAAGGCGTTGGATATTCTGGAGCTATAGGCAATTGTTCTGGGTGCAAACCTGAATACTTGGCTAGAGCAACAAGCAAACTGCCCAGATCCTGAGAACCAATCAATCTTGAACCTACGCATCAATACACACACACACACACACACTCACACACACACACACACACACACACACACACACACACACACACACTGGGGGTGTCGTGGAAAGAAGCCCAAGTTGAGAAGGAAATAAAGGTACTTTGAATAGATTTTTGTTTTGTTTTTAAATTTTCCATTCACCTTAAACATTTATTAAAACCATTGCCTTGAGCCAGACGTTGGTGGTGCATGCCTTTAATCCCAGCACTCGGGAGGCAGAAGCAGGTGCATCTCTGTGAGTTCGAGACCAGCCTGGTCTACAAGAGCTAGTTCCAGGACAGCCTCCAAAGCCACAGAGAAACCCTGTCTCGAAAAAAACAAAACAAACAAACAAAAAGATCAAAAACAAAACAAAACAAAACAAAAAAAAACATTGCCCTACCAGATTCATTAAGAAAACCCAGAAGGGCTTCAAACTTACATTAACAAGCCAGTAATCTAAAGAGCCTGTTCCTCTCGTTGTTTCTCCTGAAATGTTTAAGATACTGTATAAGATACTGCGTAAGCAGGTAAAGATCTACTTATATGGCACAGAACAAATGGTTAAGTCAAAGTCACATAAGAGGTAAACTTATGCAATATATTTTTCTTCATGTAATTGGATTAGTTTTAATTATCAAAAGCTAAAGTTTTGCCAAATGAGCACTAGGTGATATCTGATACCTGATAGGGCTGCAGCATTACTCTGCTCTCACACCAAAGGTATTTAACTCAAATGGTACTCTCTGAAAACACCCCAAATTCCCTTTTCCCCAAATCCCTTCTGAGTTTGCTGCCTGCCCCCTTCAACATACGAACACATTGTCAGAAACTTCAAGACCTATTTTCTCATGTTTGTAAAACAGAAAATCCCTTGACTTCTTTGCAGAGGTTTTCTGTACTATTTAGTCCTGCTGTATTTCCTCCTCTCAGTTAATCTCTAGACTCAAATGCTCCATAAACACGTGCCATCTTGCAAAAGAGCGGACTGAAGTGGCAGAATTCTGGTGCCAATTTAAAAGGGGAAATACAGCTTTAGTTGCCTACTAAAATATAAATACAGGCTTGAGGGATGGAGTTCACATGCAGGCTGGAGAGAAACGTAAATATTGATATTGTATTCTTGTGAACAATATGTCTCAAGGGCTGTCATCTGCTCTCATAGTTACTAGCTCTTCTCTCTTAGATATCTGGTATGAACAACAACAGAAAAGGATAGCTGAACTCTGGAATTAGGATTTTGTTTCACAAATCCAAATATGTATAGACAGAATCATCAGAAATCAGATCCTAAACACCTTTCCTCACCCTCCCTAAGAGCGTTGAACATTGGGAGAAGCTTAAAGTGCAGTTACAAACCAGCATTTTTGCAGCTCAGAAAACTGTCAAAGGCACGAGACCTTTTTAATGTCTTCTGAAATGTTTTTAGCTTTATCTTTAAAAAGATCCTGCTTCTAAGTTATTCCTCGGGCCTCCGAAACCAGATTCTTACCCTTGTCTAAGCAAGCCCTGCTTCTCCATAAAAGCCAGCAGCAAGATATCATAAAAAGCCTCAGACCAAAAGCAAGGAAAGACTCCTGCTGCTGTTTATCTTGCAAGTCTGAACTTTCTTGAGATCACAGAAGATTCTATGGAGTAATTTTCTTCTGTGGTCATATTCACACAGCAGCCACGGTTAGAAGTATGTGCTAGGCCACCCGACTTCAAACCCTACTTTCTAGCACAATTTTACTATTTTCAAAGAAATATTAAAAATCTGGAGTGATGAGAATGGTCTCTGTCTAATAGTGATACGGGTTACACAAGTAGATTTATTAATAGCTCTCAAAACTCATCCATCACATTCAAGTCCAGTATATATTACTGTTTATAATGGATACCAAGTGTGTTTGGGGAGGGGATATCAAAGGGTCTCACACTAGAAAAGTAACTACAGGTAAGTAATGACTTCTGAGAGAAGGAGAATTAGTCTCTCCCAGGGATGAGCCCCCATACTGGTTGCCAATGCAGAGTGCTCAGCCTTGAAACTGTATACATACAAACAATAAACACACACTCAGTAGGATATATATATTATATATATATATATATATATATATATATATATATATATATGTTCCAAGTGTACATGTGTGCATACAAATATATACAAATATGTATATATAACAATAATCAAAGGAAAAACTATCAACTTTCTAGTAGAAGTCATGGGAGGGGTTTAGGAAAGTGTAGCTGGGAGGAACTGAAGAGAGGAAAGAAGGCATAAAAGGAATGGAATTCTATTTAAGTGAAAGACATCATTTAAAGGGGAATTAATGAAAACAACTTTCATTTTTCCCAAGACAACAACTAATATTATCTATCCAACAACAGTCTAGGAGAAGTACCTACTTCCTCAGAGCACTGGCTTTGGGAACAACACTGGACCTCTACGTGAGACTTCGATTTCCTTGAAAGGATCACAAGAGGCCTCAGCATGGGTTCCTTGAGAGTAAGTCTAGTAGAGGAAGAGGGGAAGAGTGCCTTCCTTTCCTTTTCTAGTTTTGCCCTTCTGTATGAGTTGAATTGCTCAGCCCTGCCCATGAAGCAAAAATGTCAACAGCTCTGTGGTGTATCCAAGAACATTTCCATGCTTCTACCAAAGCATTCTCTGCTCTTATTGCCATCACCCCCCTATTTGCTGTCCCTGCACCTACTCTGCCTGTCTGTGACAGGTCCACACAATAACCCACATGATTCTTTTCAACTCTAAGGTAGTCACATTACTCCGATCTTGAAAGCCTTGAAGGATTGCCACTATGCTCGGAGCAAAAGGCTTATGAGCAAAACTATCTGTCATGGCAATGGCCTACCATACTCCATGCCATCTATCTCCATCTTGCCATGCTGGTATCCTCTCCCCGCACTCCCCTCCTCATCTCTTTTACACCCACCACTATGATCTCTTTGCCTCCTTGTCATAACTGAATTATGCATGGCATGTGTTTACCTCAGGGCCATTGTACAAGCTATGGTTTTCCTGTACCAACAGAATCTTCCCCCATCGATGCGCATAATTAACAACTTTACCTCCTTCCAATATTTGCTCAGATGCAGCTTCTTCAGTGAGGCCCATCAGAATACCCTAACTAAACATGACCATCCTAGCTGTGCACAGTTGATTGCCCTCCCTAAAAGGCTTTGGAATTCCCTTATATATACTGTTAGTTGTTTGGGGTTTATCTCTCTCCTTTGGAACACATGCTTATAGTTGCTTCTTGTTTGCTTATCAAGCAAAAGTGTCTACAAAATATCTGATGTATAATAAATGAATGAATCTTGATGATAAGATAATCACTCTTTTTGTATGCTTATACAAATAACAAAAAAGACCATAAAAACAACCTTAATTGATTTCTACCATACAGAGAATCAGAATTGCTTGATCAGCTAACTACATCCTTCTTCTCACCTTGCATTTCACATATTAAGGGAGAGGCTTTCACCTACTTGGAAAGAGCAATATATACCTTCTGCTCTATCTGACACAGTAGAGTGTCAGGAAAAGAGCTGATGTGCCAGGCACAGTTCTCAATACCTACTTTAACTTCATCAATAACATGATTCAGTCAGTGCTCTTAATTCCACTCCATAACTGATGAAGCAAAGTAGATCTGCAACATGCTGCCAAACGTCCTACAGTGTTGAAAGGGTGGAGACGGTATCTGAACCCACACAGCCCAACTTCAGAATCCATACTCCTCATTACAAATGTTCCCACTTTCCTGGCTCACCACACAGTTCCTCAAACCAAGCTTAAGGAAGCTCCAAAGGTCTTAAATTCTCCGTATTTTCCTGGAGAACAAAGAATAGGGACATAAGGTCGGTCATTACTGAGTCCCCTAAAAGAAAGGAAGAGACAAAACTTAAATTCTCTGCTTGTCACATACAAGGCACTTTCTTTTTTCTTTCTTTCATTCTTTCTTTCTTTTTGTTTTTTTCAAGACAGGGTTTCTCTGTGTTGCTTTGCAGACAAGGCTAGCCTGGAACTCACAGCGATCTGCCTGCCTCTGCCTCCCATGTGCTGGGATTAAAGGTGTGTGCCACCACCATCTGTCAAGAAGGTACTCTTAAGCCCAAGAAATGGGCTGTAGGTTAAAAAGAATCCCCTTGCAATCCTACAATTCCATAGCCAAAATGATAAAGTAGGATTGTCAAAATAAATTTTCTATTATACACTAGAAAATGGAAATGGCTCCTCTAATTGCTATTAATAGGTCCAGTTTGAGCCACATTAACCTTATTTTCCTTTTGAATAGAACCAGGAGATCAAAGGAATGATACAAGCATATGGTATCTTGATTTCAGCAAACCATTTGACAGTTGCTCATAATGATAGATCTTGTGGGCACGGTGGAGAAATGTGGTTAGGATGGGAAGGTGGGGGGCAGTACATTTGTGGCTTATGTAACAATGGCACCCAAGGAATGTTGATTAATAGATGTCAACTTAGAAGGATGTTGCTAGTACTGCCTGCCAGAGAGCTCTGGTCTTGAGTCCATCTGAACAATAATTTTATCAGAGATGTGGGTGATGTCATAGAATCATGTTTATAGTGTCTGCAAAGAACAAAATGCTGGGGGCAGTTGCTGACACATTGAATAAAGATATTAAACTATCACCACTGATTGGAAATGAAAGAACAAAGCAAGCAAAATTCAATTTAACAAAGACAATGGAAACGTCTCACCAAATTTAAGTTAAAAATATGAACTATACACAGGATCAAGGATATCTCAAGTTTAAAATCTACCACTTTAAAGAAGGGAATTTACTAGGGCATAATGGCAATATTTAATCAGCAGCTATAGTATGATGATTAAAACAAAGGCCACCTTAGTCATAATTACTCAAAGAAATAGAAGAAATAAGTCTTGTCCCATTCTGTGCCTGTGACACATGGCAACCAGGAAAAGGGAACTTAAAAACTTCAATAGGGGATCTAAGTAACTGAAGTTATTTAACCTGGCACAAAGAAAGCTTAGAAGAAACCATAGAAATAAACCAACAGCTACTTCAAGATACTGGAAAAAGAGATTAAACGTAGATGCTACACAGCTTCAATGCCAGAACTAGGCCAAAAGGCTTGCATTACACAAAGATGTGATGCCACTATAGATAAGGACCTTATGAGCATGAGAACCATCCGGCAGCAAATCAAGATAAGGTTGGTTACTCTCTAATGGCAGGGGTCTCATAGGGACTACCATTTGGGACATCTCTGAATGGGAAATGGATTTCTATGAGTTACTAAGATTATTTCCAAATTCAAGACCCCCAAATTTCATGACTTTTATTAAGTTAACATTAACTCTCTCTCTCTCTCTCTCTCTCTCTCTCTCTCTCTCTCGTCTCTCTCTCTCTCTCTCTCTCTGTGTGTGTGTGTGTGTGTGTGTGTGTGTGTGTGTGTGTATGTGTGTATGAGAGAGTTGGGGGGATATGAGACTCACCACACAGTCCAGCCTCGGCCTCACAGGCATGCAATACCATATCTATCTGGCAAGTTATGTTTATGTTTGACTTATTTCATTTTGAGGACCTTAAACATTTAAAACAGCTAATTTTTAGAATATGGATACCTACATCCACAGATAATTTTCTTAGTAAACGTAAACCTTCTCATACTCATTATTGGTTGAGAGATCTACATTACATGGCAAACAGAAATTGCTCATATCTGTCTTAGTCATTCAGAAAGATGAGCTACACAGGGTCTCTGCCCTCTGGGTTTATAGTCCAGTTGGAGTGCTATTTGAAATGTTGTTTCAACAAATTTCAAACCTATAATGAAGTTCTTACACTCAAAACCAATGTCAACTTCATTAATTTTATTTTGGTTTATTATTAAGATCTAAAAATCGTGTTCAAGAAGTTTCATAATTGTTGCTTTCTGCCAGTCACACCCTTGTTACACTGCTTCAGTAGAATAGCACACAAAACTTTGAATTCCATGATTTTGTGTGTATGTATGTATGTACATGTGTATATGTTTGTGTGTGTGTGTCCACAAGTGTAAGCATGGGGGTGGGGGCGCAGAGGCCAACCTCTGGTATGGTTCCTCAAGAGCCATCCTTCTGCTTTGTTCTTTTGGGACACATTCTCTCATAGGCCTGAAACTCACATAGTAAGCTAGGCTGGTTGGCCAGAGAGCCTCAGGGGTTCTCCTGTCTCTGCTTCCCCAAAGCTAAGCTTATAAGCATGTGCCACCACACCCAGTCTTTTACATGGGTTCTGGGGACTGAATTCAAATCCTCAGGTTTGCATGGTAAGCACTCTACCCACGAGCTCTCTTTTCAACCTTGTCCCTTTTTAATGGAATATGCTGTCTGGTCTTATGTCAACTTGACACACAAACTAGAGTTATCTGATGGGAGGGAACCTCGATTGAGAAAATACCTGCACAAGATCCAGTTAAAAGTCATTTTCTTAATTAGTGATCAATGTGGGAGGGCCCAGCCCATTGTGGGTGATGCTGTCCCTGGGTTGGTGGTCCTGGGTTCTATAAGAAAGCAGGCTGAGCAAGCCATGAAAAGCAAGCCAGTAAGCAGCACCCCTCCACGACCTCTGTCTTCGTGAGCTCCTGCCACCAGGATCCTGCCCTGCTTGAGTTCCTGTCCTGACTTTCTTTGGTGATGAACAGCAATGTGGAAGTGTAAGCTGAATAAACCCTTTCCTTCTGATGTAATTTTGGTCATGGTGTTTCATCTCAGCAATAGAAACCCTGATGAAGACATGGAGTACAAGGAAATTAAGGAGAAGTAGTCAGAGAAAATTCTGTTTAAAATTCTCACTAACTCTAAGGGCCAGCCCTCAAGACTTATGGACTAATGTGAGACAATAGGAGACACTTCATATGTCACCACTGGTTAAAGGTAAATTAAAAGCTCTAAGACTGAAGACAATTTAGAGAGCCTGTGTGGATGTCTCACTTTTGTACTGGTACATGCAGAAAAGGCCTCTACACATATCAGGAGGAAAACATCTTCATTTTTTCCACCTGAGTATCAGTCCAGCAGAATCCCAAGTGTCTCCCAAATGAAGTAGTTCAGTAATTTTGATTTTTAAAGCCAAGCCCAGGGTCTAGAATGATGATACACACCTGGCACACTAGCACTACAGAGGTAAACTTGAGCGGATTCAGAGTTCAAGGTCATTCTCCCCTGATTCATGGGGAGTTTGAAAGGAGTCTAAACTACATAAAACTTATCTCAGTAAACAAACAATGTCAGCCAGGCACGATGGTGCACACCTTTAATCCCAGCACTCACTAGGGAGGCAGAGGCAGGCAGATCTCTGTGAGTTCAAGGCCAACCTTGTTTACAGAATGAGTTCCAGGATAGCCAGATCTACATAGGAGAACTTGTCTTAAAATAAATAAATAAATAAAAATGTCCAACCCAGTACAATAGGAAAAAATCTGGGGAAAAAGTGTTGTGTTGTTATTGTTTGGTTATTAGGAAATTACAGCCATGAATTAATAACCTTTGAGAAACTGCTTTCTTCTTGTTCATTCTGTGACAGCTTTAAAAGCAGCTTTGAATGGAGCAGTTAGGAACTCATATTGCCTCTGAGAACTCATTTGGCAGAGCCAGGAAGAAAAGAAACTTAACCACAGCTATGAAAACATCCAAGAAGACACATCAGGCTGGCTAAAGAGGATTGCTATGAGAAGTAGGTAGGATAGATAGAATAAGAAAAAAAAAACATTTTCTTCCAATAGCATAATGAACTAAGATTAATGCTACCACACCAACCCAAATGATTCCTCCCCCAAATGTATTAACTTCCCCACTCTTCCCCAGGATCTAGCAGTTTCTGTATATGTTCTAGCTGAAACCATGCTTCTTAAATAGGACTATCAGTGGCCCATCCTACATGGTAATAACTAGCACCTTCAGAGGCTGGTTGATTGAGGAACTATTGTGATGTGCTTTGTCAATATAGACTTGAGTTTCTTCCCTTCCTTCTCACTGTCACAGTACTGCAGAGCTCCCATTCAAATAGCTTCCAACTATGCTCACAGTCACTGGTAATAGAAGCTATTTCTAGACCCAGTGTAGAACATTCTGGAAGATGTATCTAATCTATAATCCTGTGTAAAATCTTTCAAGGAAAAAGATTAAATGTGTCGCCTGGATGTTTGTCCTGGAGTTTGTCCTCAACATTTAAAGATCCAACAGATTGGGCTAGGATGAAGCACAGTGATAGGATGCTTGCCTGGCGTGGGCCAGGCCCCCAGTTCAATCTCTAGCACTACAAAAGAAAAAAATCCAGCAGGTTGTCCTGTTTTGGGCTTCCTGAGAAGTAGACTCAGTCCAAGTGGTTTTAGTTGGAGGTAAAGTGAGAGTGGGAAAAAGAGCAGCAAATATAGGCTATGTCTCCAAGTACATCATAACTACGGGTAACTATTGCTCAGTTCTACTGTGAACAGTATGAAACACGCTGGAGGTTTCTCCCATTAAAGAGCAAGGAAGCTATAGCTGGAGTCCACTTCTGAGGGATGCCTCAAGGGCAGTAACTCAGTGGTACCTCTGGATTTCCCTACATGCAAGGAAAAACCTGTTCCACTTGTCCAAGAAAAACAAAAGTCTGGGGCAGAGTTGCAGTAAGAAGTCTTCAGGAGGAGAGGTCTGAAGGTTAAACAAGATAATGCATGCAGAGTACTTAGTGCAGAGGCTGATGAGTAGCAAAAGTCAGAAGTGTTAGCTAAAACATAAAGGGAGAACCAGAGAGATGGCTCAGACGGTAAAGGTGCTTGTTGACATGCCTGATGGCCCGAGTTTCATCCCAGGGTCTCACATGGTGAAAGAAGAGGACTGCAAGTTGTCCTCTGAACTCAACAGGTACTATGGCACACATGCACAATGCAAATAAGTGTCAATTTAAAATAAAAACAGTAACAACAGCAATAATAAAACCCATCTGCTTGATGAGTGACAGAAGTATCACTGTAGTGAGACAGGGAAATGATACCTTCAGAATAACTGGCAGTAGGACAATTGTGCATCTATGTGGAGAAAATAATCTTGTTTCCTGCCTCACACCATTTACAAAAATCCATTTCAAGTCAGATGTGGTGGCACAGGACTTTAATCCCAGCACTCAGGAGGTGGAAGCAGGCTGATCTCTGTGAGTTCAAGGCCAGCATGTTCTATACAGCAAGTTGTAGGACAGCAAGGACTACCTACATAGAGAGACCCTGTCAAAAAACAAGAAGAAACAAACAAAAATTTATGCCATATAAATAACTGATCTACACAGCAAAAGCAAAATAAACTTTAGCACTATTGAGATCTCTTCATGGTCCAAGGGTTGATGAAGAATTTGTTTAAGAACAAATAGAAGAGAAACAAAAAGCTTATTACAAAGGAAAAAACTGATAAACTGGATAACATAAAAATTCACCAAATTATAACACTAAAAAAGTCAAAATGCAGTACTAGAAATGACAAATGAGTCATATTCACAAAATACGAAAAAATACTTAAAACAGACAATTAAAAATGGGGCCCCAAAACATTTTTAAGGGGAGTAAAGGAAAGGGGGGGAGTAAAGGACTGAACTGGTCATTCAAGGGAAAAAGGGATATTCAAATTGAATTTTAAAACACAAAAAATAAGGTTAACTTCAAAAGCTATCCAAAATACAGCTTAAAACTACTATGAGGTTTTATTACATTTATTGCAAGAGTAGCTGCTACTTAAAAGATACCAGTCCTGGTAAAGATGTAGAGCAACTGCAAGTCTGGAAACAAAGCAATATACCGAGCTAGAAAACTGTCAGGTGGCAGATATTAAAGCCAAACATACCTATCCCCTTTGAACCAGTAATTCCACATTTAGATGCATACCAGCCAGTGGGCTATAAAAATGCTCACCAACAGGCATGGAGAAGGGCTGGAGATAGCTCAGTTGGTAGAGTGCTTGCCTAGCATAAACTAAGTCCTGGCTTGATCCTCAGCAATGCATAAAGCCAGGCATGGTAGCTTTAATCCCAGCATTCCAGGGGTAGAGCAGGAGAAGGATCAGGAATTCCAGGTCATCCTTAGCTACATAGAGAGTTCCAGGCCAGCCTAAGATATATGGCCCCTCATTTCAAACACTAAAATACAAAAGGCATGGGGCAAAAAAAAAGCATTCATGGTTGTAGTGTTACAAATAGAAACAAATGTCTATCATCAGGAGAATGGATTAGCAAATTATGGAAGATATCCACAGTTTTACTCAGCAATTAACAATTGATGGGGGATGTTCTTCTGTGTATATGTTTCTCTTATTGGTTGATGAATAAAACATTGATCGGCCAGTAGCCAGGCAGGAAAGATAGGCTGGCTAGGAGACAAGGAGAATACTGAGAGAAGAGAGAGAGAGAGAGAGAGAGAGAGAGAGAGAGAGAGAGAGAGAGAGAGAGAGAGAGAGAGAGAGAAGCAGCCATCCAGACCCTTCTCTGGTAAGATATGACTGCGTGGAAATATTTAGATCAATAGAAATGTGTTAATATTTAAGAAAGAGCTAGCCAGTAAGGAGCCTGAGCCATTGGTCAAACAGATTAATAATTAATATAAGTCTCTCTGTACCCCCTGAATGTGGGTGTCAGTGAGGAGACCTTGGAAATCTATGGGGCCCC
Source organism: Cricetulus griseus (assembly GCF_003668045.3). Taxonomy (NCBI): domain Eukaryota; kingdom Metazoa; phylum Chordata; class Mammalia; order Rodentia; family Cricetidae; genus Cricetulus; species Cricetulus griseus. Next base: position 97,075,535 of record NC_048604.1, read on the forward strand.
TTGTAGCGGATCAGTACTTAATGCTACCATAGGAATGGACTTTAGGAGCCCATCCCACAAGGAGGGATACTCCCTGAGCCTAGACACAAGGGGGTTGGCCAAGTCCCTATCCCAAAGGATATGACAGACTTTGAAGACCCCCTATGCAAGGCCTCACCCTTCCTGGGGAGCAGAAAGGGTATGGGATGGGTAGGGCGTTAGTTGGGGGTGGGGCAGGGAAGGGAGAGGGACCTGGGATTGACATGTAAAATAATTTTCTTGTTAATAAAAAAGGAAAACAAGTCTCTCTGTGTTTATTTGGGGCAAAGCAGTTGTGGGGCCAGGAGGAGCATAAACTCCAGCAACAGACAATGAACAATCTATTATGCGTGCACAATATGGAAGACCCTTACCAGTGCAATGTTGAATGAATAATGTAGACACTAAGTGCACGAGCACTTCCTAAAGTCCAAAAGCTTTATATAAATCTAGTTGCTGGAAGAGGAAGTCAGGGAAGTGGTAGGCAGAGGTAGAAGGCACAACAAAGTTTTATCTCTTGATCTGAGTAGTTTTCCCTTGAGTTATCTGTTTTGTGAACATTCACCTACATGAATACTAGAATCTGCCTGCTTTTTTTTAAAACACAGGAATGTCAGGCATTAATGCAAATTTTACTTTAAAAAAATCAGTAACTAAATGTAATTAGCAGTATCTAAAAGGCCAACAACACAAAACGTCTGAGACCGTACAGTTTAGCATTGAGTCCCATGAAGTAATTCCAAAGCCTCAGGTGTTAGTGACTGAAAAGCTGGACTTGCTTCAAGTTTATGACCCTAAATCTCAGAAGGCTCTCCATGCAGCCAGATAATCCCACTACACTTCCTTACTGCATCCCCACTCCCCCTGAGACAGCTTATTCACACCTTGCCTTCTCTCCTCATGTTGCCAACACCCTCTCAGTTGATGATCTCACCACTTACTTCATGCAGAAAATAGATGTCATTTTTTTAAAGTGACAAGGGGAAACACCCGGCTCCACCTCCACCTCTGTCAGTCCACCAGCTCACCTACCTGCCTTTGTGCCTAGAGCTGTCACTTTCCCTCCAGATGTATTTTCATCTTACTCCATCTCTGCCCCTTCATAACTGTCCAGATCTCTTTCCCAGTACCGATTTCCCCCTCTTTTTTGGAAAGCAAGCATGCACAACATGCCGATACCTTTGAAGAACTTTTCCTTCCATACTGAATGTTCATGTAACCTCTGCTCTGGTTCTCTGTTTCCCTTCAAAGTAAGACGTTACAAGAGTCATCAGTCACTGCCATTTCCTCTTCCACCCATTCTGTTCTTTCTCTACCCCACTCTACAGTGCTAAGCATGCACTCTGCCGCCACCCTGCCACCCCCACCCCCGCCGCTGCACTCGCACACACATAACTGAAATACCTCCTTCTTGCTTGCACTATATCACACTGTCCTGATTGTCATTCTAGATTTTTATCCCTCAGTACTGGCATCAAACCAAGGGCTTTGTACATGCTAAACATGTGCTCTACCACTGACTTACACATAGCACTTAATGATGTTTGCATGTTTTAACATGATCTCTCTCTCTCTCTCTCTGTCTCCCTCTCTCTCTCTGTCTCTCTGTCTCTGTCTCTGTCTCTCTCTCTCTCTCTCTCTCTCTCTCTCTCTCTCTCTCTCTCTCTGTGTGTGTGTGTGTGTGTGTGTGTGTGTGTGTGTGTGTGTGTGGTCTAGGATGGCCTCAAACTCAAGATCCCCTGCCTTTGTGCAATTTACTGGTGTGAACCACAACCTCCAAGTCTCCTAGACTTCTGAGTGTTCTTTTTCATTCATTCTCTTCTCCTATGAAACTCAAAGTCGGGCTCCCCTGTGCTCCAGCACCACTTTCCTCCTTTCTATGAAATTCAAGCATGCTTAACAGTTGGTACCTTTCTGAAAGTACCACTCTCCTTTACTGTCTCTGCTGTCTCTAGCTCCAAGGGTTCACATGCCTTCTTCATCTGTCTGTCTCACAGCTTCATCTCCAGCTTGGGCTTTTATCTTATGCTTTCAACCCACACATCTAACTCATCACTCTAAACACTCATCAGACCCCTCAAACGCAACAGGGCTCAAATAGAAAACTACAGGGTGCAGTCCCTTTAGAATAAAATGTCCACTCTCCCAGTAGCCTTCTGTATTTCTGTAAATGTCCTCACCTTCTATGAATTATTTCAGCAAAGGAAACTACGAGTCTGACATCTACATTACTTTTGCTCATAACCTGTACCCAATGTACTCAGTAAGTGCTATCAGTTATATTTCCAAAATGAGTTAGTTCAGAATCTGACCTCTTACTTAGAGTCCCCAATACTAGTTAACTAGATAGTAACTGCCTTACCAGCCCAAACTAGCCTCAAAAGTGACATTCACCAAAGTGTTAATCAGATCAGACCATTCACCAAAAAGTTCCCTGCCATGAGTCAGGGAAACAGGAAGCAGCTCTCTGAGGATAGAGCAGCAAGAAGAGTGTGTGATGCATAGTGATCTGTGTCGGAAAACGAAATGGTGGGGGGGGGGGTTGAGGCACAGACAGCCAAGGGGAGGAAGTCTTCTTTTCCCTTTGAAATACCCCCAGGCTGGAGCAGCATTAAAGTGGGGCGCACAATGTAGTTGATAGTACTGGTGTTCCAATCAGCACTTCTGCCCTCCCACGGGAACCCCTGTAGATATGCATGTGCACACCCCAGTCTTTTCATGGCTGTCTGACCCCAGGGACATGCTGGAATCATACATGGGTCTGGCCCTAGAAGCCATATAATTCTTGCTCAGGTGCTACTTTCCATCTACCCAGGGAGAAACATTCCAACCTCTTCACCCTCCCCTCCCCCAAGTGAAGCACAGCTGAGATGATATGCTAGTCAAGGGTCCTCAGCTAGGTTTAATTCAAAGCACCTGCAGTAATAACCTCCTCATGACAAGTTTCAGCTTCTACCCCATCGGTTTCACCTCCACACTTCCTCCACGTGCTTCCTGGGACTCCCTCTCAAACTACTTACATGGAAATCTCAGGCTCTGAAGTCTAGGAAAGTCAAATTAAGATGCAAAATATTGTGCCTTAACTCTCCAAGGTTATGACAAGAACAGTGCCACCCTACATTTAAATGGATGGGAGGAGATAGAAATCATTATACCAAGTATTGAGACATTTTAGAAAACGAAATTGAAGAGCGGGCCAGTGAGATGGCTCAGTGGGTAAAGGCATCACCAAGAAGCCTGGGTGACCAGCTTTCTGTCCCTGGAATGTACATAGTGGAAGGAGAGAACTGAATTCACAATGGAGCCCTCTGACCTCCATGTGCCCCACCCCCACATCATGTGCACACAATAATAATAATAATAATTAAGAAAACATTTCAGAATAAAGTATTCTAAATGATTGATTTTAAGACCTTCCCCATCTTAATTTATTCACATATAAATATACACGAATAGAGTATATATTCATTAACTGCATCAATACACTAATGATCCCCATAATTCCATTTTCCATTCATTTATACTCTGATAGTGAAAATGGCTTGAAGGCACTATTAGATTCTAGATCCATAACTGCCTACCTGGTGTCACTAGTAGAAAGGGTAGTAAGGAAAATATATTCTACTTTGGCAATGTGTTTAAGAAGAGGTATGTTTGTGTCACACGTGCACATGGAAAACGTATGCACCATTCAACTGTCTGCAGAACTTCCCTCCAGCTCTTTTGAAGTGAAGTCACCCCCCAAACCGCACTACCCAAATATCAGCCCTGTTGAAAGTGAAGGGACTGTCCCTGCTGGGTGGTTTGAGGCAAAATGAAGGCAGGATTAAAGCGCTCATTTCCAGTCCCAAAAGTAAAATACGACTTGGCCTAGGGCAATCCTAATTCTTTCCAGAACTCATCCCCGGAATTGCCCTTTTAAACAACTAGTCATTAACCCAACTCCAGGTCTTTTATAGCTGCGAAAACCGATCGGGCACATCATTTATTCATTACACTTATTATTATTGTTATTGCAGAAAAGCAGTGAATTCCTGGGGCGGGGTTCAAAGAGTTCTTCCAGGGAGGAAGGGGTGAGAGAAAGGAATGCCCAGGCCAGCAGGCCCAGCCTAAAGGCTGGGCCCCCCAACAGAGGTGCAGGGAAGTCCTGGGAAGCATGCTGTTGAAGCTCCTCTGCTTGGTGCACTCAGTGACCACCTCACACCGGAGCAGCCACTGCAGCAACAGAAAAGGCTTCTTACGTAAGTCAGAACCGCTGACATCACCTTCCCCCAGAGCGTCTCAGCTGAACTAGGAACCAAAGGACTCGCGTGGCAGTCCAGCACTCTTGTCCACAGCCTGGGTCGTTTCCTAAATGATTCTGTCGCTGCCAGGTTTGGGAGACTGTGCACCAGTGGGGGGAGGACTGAATGCCCCTTAGAGAGAATAGTTAACAGAGACTACTTATTGGGAGGTCTAAGGTGTTGCAAGAGTGAAGACAATGTGCAATGAAGATGCCCAGGGGTCTTCTAGATCTCGTTCCTAGCCCTCTCACTGAAACCAGCTTGGCTGGACTGGTTCACACCTAAGTCAAGATTTGTGCAACAAGGAACTGAGGCAGAGGAAGAAGAGCCTGCGGGATGCTCAGAGAACAGATACTCCAAAGAGGCATTAATTAAGAGCCCTAAGTTACCCAAGGCAGAAAAGATGCTCAGAGATCCCTTTATCGCCCCCAGACATTCATCCCTTCCAGTCCCTCAGCAAGGCCTTTGCTGATCCCAGGGTTCTCAGTAAAGCACCTTGGAGTTTGTTCTAGGCAGGCAGCCAGTGATGCTGGACTAGGTCACACACCTTCCAAAGGCACGAGTGCCGGGCACGCGAGGTCACAGCAAGTGTGACAAAGCACCTTGTCTCCTACAGACATCTTAAAAGGACACCCACTACTCTGAAACCCCCAATGGTGCAACTCGGTGGCCCGCTCCTGGAAGCTACAAGGAGTTGCACCCCTCCCTCTTCCCAAGGACATGAAAGGCATGTATGTCCCAGTGGTAAATGACAAACCCTCTCTACCTCTTGTCTGGCCCCTAAATGCTCCCTTCCTGCCCGTTCTCAACGCCATGGATGTCTGTGAGTTGAGAGGCCATCCTTTTAACTTTCTGCTCTCCATGCCTGTATCCCTGCATCGGCCAGGGGCCACCCTAGCTACTCAATGGGGGAGGACTGGGGTGGATCTCAGGGCAGAAGAGGAGAGGGAAAGCAAGAGTAAGGAGCAAGTTGCAGCAGGCGCGGTGCCTCGGGCTGGGATTGCGGCGAGTAGGGACTGCAAGAGGGTGCGGCGCTGGAGCCTAGTACTCTGGAGGATGGACGGCGCTGGTACTCACGCACTGCCTCCTGCTTGGGGTCCAACGTGCTGAGGACGCGCTGCACGCTGCCGAGCTTGCCCTGAAGTGCCCAGACGCGGCGGTGAGTAAGCTGGATGTCGCTCTCGAGCTCCTGGAAGAGGCTGCACGCGTGTCGGGCCACGTCTGAGAGCTGCCGGAGGACCCTGGCCAGTGCAGCGTTGCTGACCGCGCACAGGTCTAGCATGAGCAGTACAGCCTCGGTTGCAGCCGAGGACGCCTCGCCAGTGGCCGATGCCGTCTCCGGGACCCCCGCCACGCTCTCGTCCCCGGCCTCGCGCTCCTCGCCCGGTGGCTGCTGAGCCTGCTCTGCCGGCGCCGGCAAAGACGGCAGAGGTGGTGGCAGCGGGAGAGGCGCAGGGGGCACACGGGGAGGCTCCTCGGGCCCCGGTGCCTCAGCCTCTTCCCTCCGGTCAGGCGGCTGCAGGGGCGGCGGCTCAACGCTGCCTTCACTCGTGTCCTCATCTGGGCCGGGAGCCGGGCGCCGCTGCCGGCAAAGCCACTGCGGCTCCACGATCCGCTTGGCGAAAGGCATCCCGCACAGCAGGGCCGCGACTTTCCGTTCTCCTCCGAGCGTCCCTTGTGAGCTAGGGACCTGGCGCGCCCACCTGAGCAAGGAGAGGGCAGGAGTCCCGCAAGGAGCGATCCGGGCAGTCCAGATTCGCCGAGGGCTCCTCTGCTCACCTGGCTTCCTCTTCGTCCCCACCCTCTCCTTCACCGCTTAGTCTGACCTGTTCTCCTCCGGGTGCTCGGCTGTCTAGGAAAGATGACACGCGCTGGGCAGAGAAATCTCGGGGTGTGCTTGGGTCCTCCTCACTTGCTTCCAACCGGGGTCAGCTGGCTCAGCTCCATCGTTCCTGAGCCCTTTGCCGCCGCCCTGGCCACTGCCGCCGCCTATATAAATGGGCGTGTGTGTGCGTGTGTGTGTGTGTGTGTGTGTGTGTGTGTGTGTGTGTGCGTGTGTGTGTGGGAGGGGGTGTGTGTGCGCGCGCGCGCGCGTGTGTGTGTGTGTTGTGTGTGTGTGTGTGTGTTGCGTGCGTGCGTGTGTATGTGTGTGTCCGCGTGTGTGGATGGATGGGTGGGTGGGTGGTGTGAGTGTGTGCGCGCGCCTCAGTTTGAAAGTACCCCGGCGCAGGCCTCTCCCCGCGCGCCCCTCGGCCGCTCCGGGGAGCGATTGCGCCTGGGATCTCTCTCCGTTTCTGGGCGGGGAGGAGGTTTCGGAAAGGCGCTCTGAAAACCCGGACAGAGGATTCCGCCTCCAGCCCTGGCTCAGGAGGCGGCGCGGGGGCGGCGGGGCGGACGCCGGGCGGGGGAGGCCAGGGCGGAGTGGGGCGCAGCGCCCTGTGCGGCCGCTGGGAGTCACTGGTGGCCGGACCGCGCCTGGTGCGTTCCTGCGCCCAGACACTTTCTCACACACTAATCTCAGAGGTTAAACTTGAAATTGTCAGAGTGGTGGGGGTGGGGAGTCCTCAAGTTCAGAGTGGGGGTGCTGGTAGCCAGCTCAGAGGGAGGAAAGTATTGGGGATGCTGCGGATTCGTGTTGGAGCAAGTCGCGTTGTAGAATTCCAGCTCTGTCAAGTCTTTCGGTTCTTAGTGGGAAAACAGGGCTGCTCCTTAAAAGCGCCCCAGGCACTGTGTTCACAGAGACAGCTGGGAAGGGTGACGCAGTGTGGGTGCATTCCCACGTGGCCAGAGTGGCCAGAGTGCTGTTTATACCATTTCTCTGGCATCTTGTTTTGGTGTGCTCTGGGAGCCTTCTCCTACAGAACATCATGAATGAGAACCCAAATTATCAGTGAGCAAAACCCCTAGAAAGTCGCTGGCAAAAATTCATTGCACATTAAGTGAAATGAATCGGATTACCTCCTTGTCACCCTACTGTGTTAATCCAACACAGAGTTTTTAAAGTTCCCCATGGGAGAGATGATGATTCACCAAAGAATGGAACGTTTTCCCTTCAGTTAACTAAAAGGTATAATTTCTTAAAAGACATACATTTTCAATTGCACTAGTGCACAGGCTAGATGGTGGCAGCCGAAAACCTAAAAAGAATTTGAGAACTGTTTAAAAAATACAATTTTTATCTCTCCATAATGTATACTATAAAAAACAAACAAATAAATAAATAAAATTTAAGGCTACAAGCCAGATTTCAAGAATGCTGTCTTAATTCCATGTGTCTAAAGAGAACGTGGAAAAATATGTTCTATGGCCTCACTAAAGTCCTCTAGTGTGTGCCCTCTGTGCTCCCTGCCTTGACAGGGAATTCATATAGGGCATAACACTCAGTACTTGGAATCAGCCTACACATTGGTCACGAAGGCCTTGACAGAGACCATCTTATTCTTCAAAGAAAATAATAGTAATAATAATAATAGTGAAGGAAGATCCCTGTTCACCAAAGAAGATTCAAGCTGGGGTTTTGAACATAAAGGGTCATAATGGCTGTAAAGTTCACATACATGATTTGGTAACAAGAATGATGGTGGTGGTGGTGGTGGTGGTGGTGACAGCAATGATGAAATTAGTATGAAAAACAAAGAGGGAAATAATGACCAAAATCGTGAGTCCAAGCAAAGGACACATTGCATTTCACTGTGTAGTTCTTTTTTTTTTCAACTTTTTTATTTGAATTAGAAACAGGATTGATTTACATGACAATCCCAATACCCTTCTCCCTCCCATCCTCCCCTACCACCCCCCCCCAACTATAACCCTACCTATCACATATCCTTTCTGCTCCCCCTGGATGGTGAGGCCTTCCATAGGGTGTCATCAGAGTCTATTGTATCCTTTGGGGTAGGGCCTAGGCCCACCCCCATGGGTCTTGGCTCAGGGAGTGTCCCTCTACATGGAATGGGCTCCCAAAGTCCACACTATGCTAGGGATAAATACTGAACTTCTACAGGAGGTCCTGTAGATTTCCAAGGTTTTATCACAGAAACCCATGTTCTTGGGGTCTGGATCAGTCCCATGCTGGTATTCCAGCTATCAGTCTGGGGACCAAAAGTTCCCGGATGTTCAGGTAAGCTGTTTCTGTGGGTTTCACCAGCCTGGTCTGGACCCCTGTGCTCTTCACTCGTTCTTCTCTGAATCTGGGTTTCTGTTCAGTTCAGCGATTAGCTGTGTGTGTCTGCTCCTACTTCCACCAGCTGCTGGATGACGGTTATAGGTTGGCATATAAGTCAGTCATCAATCTCATTATCAGGGGAGGGCATTTAAGGTAGCCTCTCCTCTGTTGCTTAGATTTCTAGCTGGTGTCATCTTTGTAGCTCTCCAGACATTTCCCTAGTGCCTGATTTCTCTGTAAACCTAAAATGTCTCCCTCTATTATGATATCTCCACTCTTGTTATCATCTATTCTTCCCCTGATGCAGAGAACATGAGGGAGCAGAAAGGTTAATCAGGGGAAGAATAGATGATCACTGTGTAGTTCTTAAAACTTTATTTTAATTAGGTTTTGTTTCCTAATAGGAAGGAAAAGAAAGAGAATGTTTTTGAGCTATTTTTCAGCATGTATTCTTTACATCACAAATCCTAGGTATTTGCTAGGTGGGCAAAGCAGACTCTACTCTCTGACCTTACATACTGAAGAATAAAGAAGAGTGGAGGAGCCTGTGAGGCATCTACTTAGCCAATGGCAGCTATCTGCACCTGCCTTCATTTAGCTCCCCATACCTAGAACTATCCTGTTAACCCTATCCACCAGAGCCAATGGAGTCACCCACCTACACGTCCAGTGAATGAGCACTATGTGGCTCTCACTCCAGAACTGGGGTTTATTATTGGCGGGTTCCCTTCATGTATCAGCCATGGTGATCTTAAGGGGTTCAGGGCAAGGCAGAGAAGAAGGAAGATTGCAGGGGTTATTTAAGCTGCACAACAGGCTAGTCATCTGAGTATCTAGCCTAAAGTGACTAGAACAGATTCAAGATCATGAAATAAACTAAAGCCCCATTTACCTGTACAAAATGGGTGATTCTTTCTACTCTCCTGGACTCATGTTCTAACAATGCCATTTAGCTAAATAATAATAATGAGACTTTGGTGTTGGCTTTTTTATCTCCTTGATTCTCAGAGTTCCCTCTTTTTCCTTTGGTGGTCCCCAGTGAATTTTCCAAGATAGTTTATTTCAATGTCACCAAAGATAAAACCAATACAAATGACCATGCTCATTAATATGCATTGTTGAAGCACTTTCTCTGTTAGCTGTTAAGAATAAACACATCTTTAGAAAACAGTGTGATTACTAGACTTTAGTAACAATACCTAAAAATCTTGTTACCTATTAGAGGGCAACTTCAAGAAAGATTCTTAGTCCCAACCTTTCCCTTTGCACCTCAAGCCCCCCCTATATTCATGACTCTCCCCCATAACACACACACACACACACACACAACACACACACACACACACACACACACACACACACACACACAGACACACACACACACACACACACACACACACACACACGAGAGGGGGGTGGAATACGAAATAAAAATATTTTTAAAATGCAAAAGGTAGCAACCACATGTATTCTCAGTTGGGGTATATATAGTCAATGATTGAGTTTTCAACACCCACCCCAGGTTGAATATTATTCAGACCCTGGATTGTATTTACTCTGAGCTCTCTCTATACATTATCACCAAAAGGGGAAAACATTTAAAAATACCTAATCCCAGATAGTCATTCATATAACTCAAAAACTAGCATGATTTCCTCAAATGTACAATCAGTATAAACATTATGCCTTTGTAAACTAAATGAAACATTCTGTCTGCATCACCATAACCCACTGTGTCTTCTCCAGTCCAGTAGGAAGTAAGGCTTTACAATTCACCAAGAGCAAGCACCAAAACAAAGATTCCTAAAGTTTCTTCACCAAAATTTCCTGATTCAATAGCCCACCATCTATGGCACATCAGCATTATTAATGGCGAAAAGTATTTCTTTTATATAAAAAATGTCAGGAGATGTGTGGGGCATGTTAGCATAATCATTTAATTGTAGTGACTGAGTTCTCTCTTCCTCCACCCAATTGTACCTATTCCTAGCTTAATTGCTGTAACTCACTCCTAAAAGCCATGCCACTAAGTAAAAAGCTGTTAAATTTTTAAAAATTCCATTAACTTTATTGAGAAAAATTATAAGCATTCCATTCCAACCTACGTTACCCAAACTGCTTCATGTATAGGAAATATATATTCCATTTATGTAAGCATACCACAATTTGGAAGCAAAAGAACATGGTTTGTACATCAATGTGATGTTGGCAGCATTTTGGGAAGGAGCAAAAACAGATTTGACAGTACTGTGGTAAAAGGCAGGACAGGTGGCCATTCTGGGAAAATTGTTAGAGAGTCATGTGGCTCACACTGAAGCAGCTAAGTTCTAAGAGTTCATAGTTAACATAGACTTACACTACACTTACAAATAAACGTACAGTACAAAAGACACGATAAAAGGTAATAGGAACTAAGGACGAGAGGGCCTCTAAGCATATAGAAGGAGCTCATACACAAAGTGACCTCACTTCTCTCCTCCGTGTACCAGGAGGCACCACCATCAGGCTCTCCAAGATAATTCCCCACATTAAATGTCAGTTAGCTGTTGATTTTGATTTACTAAGTCCTTTCCCCCTTAGCTTTACTGGGTGGTAGAAGAAAACGAGAAAGCCCAAGTTACAAGCTATCTTGACTGAGAAGCCTGCATGCTTTCATAGGCATGGCTTATAGCATAAACATCAAGCCCAAAGCCTTCATAGAGTTCTTTTTCTAGTTCAACAACCTTGAATTTGACTTTTTATACTGTTCATCATGAATCACCAAGAAGAACTGTGTTCATCAATACATCAAGATATTAAGTCCCCATAAAAATAATATATCATCATGAGCATAATTAGAAAGGGAGGTAAAGACAATATACTGCTATTGGAAGTTTCCTTTGTTTTAATTGGTGCTTTTCTCCCTCAAATAGATTCGTTTAGTTTATCTAATTTGGAATATACCAGTTTCTGTCAGCATTTTACTGACAAGGGAACATTGTCAGAAGAAAAAAATGAATGACATTAAGTGATTTCCCCCAAATGCCAAAGACTGTCAATCCAAACATTCTTGCTACCAGCCTTTTGTCTTCCTATGTAGAGAACCATTGATTACTCATCATTTCCAGTGTTAGAAGTTCTTCTTATCTTCAAAAATCCTAGCCTTACATTTTACAACTGAATATAATTTAAACATGCTAAGTCTGGATTTAGTCAGAACTGTGTGAATACATAATTCAAATGAACTGACAGAGTTAAAGAAGATGGTGATAGTGAGCAACAATGGAGCTTCATTCACTTATTCATTCTTCTGCTTGTGTAACAGACATTTGCCGGGTGCTTCCATTGACTGGGTGCAAACATTCATTGCAGTTGGGAACCTCTTCAAGGCACTAGGGATATAAAAGGAAAGAAAACAAAAACATTGCTTGAAAAGGTACAGTCTAGTGGTGTAGGCAGACATGTAAACAAAGAATTTCAGGGCCAAGACCGACAAGCTATAATAGAGATAGAAATTAAGTAGTATCTACAGTCCCAGAGCAATTAGCATTGTCTGGGATACAGACTGGAGCAGAGATTCTAAATGCAACTGGGACTTGAGTGTGGTTCTCACAACTTAGATACCTGAAGACAAAATCACAGTCCAAGCATCACCACGTGGTGAAATGGGAACCTCCAAGCAGCTGCAAGAGAAGATTCACTCTTAACAGAATTATTAAATGGCATTCCAACATGTCTTTAAAAAATCTGAAAACCAGGCAGTACAGAAAAAATGTGGGAAAATCGGTTGCTGTGTTTTGAAAGCTGGCTTATAAGTTTGACTCTTTGGAGGGCTTAGTTTATAAAGAGGAAGTGGGAGGCTTTTTTAAAAAAAATACGTTTGCTATAAGGAAAGTCTTCAATTGGGTAAGATGAACCACAGTCTCTAGGGCACATGGCACTAATAAAACTAAACAACCATTCTCCAGGGGTTCATAAGCCTCCTGTGCCCCTCCCTTTTAACTGTTTCAAACTTGCCCTGCAAGAGCCCTTCTTCGATGAAAACACTCAGCTCTGGCCTTAACCCAGAAGAAGTGCTTGTGACGATGGTGGTCCTTAAATCAATCAGCTCTTTTGGAGGGGAACTTGAAAGAGGAAAACCTGCCACTCATATTATCAGTCTGAGATGGCGTCCTTGTGAACAGCAGAGGCAGCAAACTTCAAACTTTATCAAGATTGTGGTGCTC
>NC_048604.1:97798205-97850705 GCF_003668045.3 Cricetulus griseus
CAATTTTTTAAAATAAAAAATTCTATTTGTTTTTATTGTCAGTAATACTGTTTTATCTTTTTTTTTCCCATGGATATTGGTGGTTCTTGCAAGGATGCCAGAGTGATACCTGGCATTTTCCCAGAAATTGAGCCCTTAATCACAAGTCCCTGCTGTTCTTTGGTAAGGCTGCTTTTTTCATTCTCCCTGGGAAGAAACTGACTTCTCTTTAAAAATCCTTTGTCTTTTGTTAAGCAGCCAGAGTCTACCTTCCTCTCAGTATTAGAAGCACTCTTGCATTCTGTGAAGTACATCAGCCTCAGTTAACCCCTCCAACTTCACTGTCTTTCTGCTTTGCCTCTCTCCACTCTCGCACATCTAACACCACACAGGCCATGCTGTTCTGGACTTGATGCCAGAGATGCCTTATCTCAGTTTTCTTTACATTTAGTGTGTGTGTGTGCGTGCGTGTGTGTCTGTCTGTCTGTCTGTCTTTGTGGGCATGAGTTTGCCAAGGGATGTGTGTATTGGTCAGAGGTGGGTACTGGAGATGGAACTCAGGTGCTTTGCTTATAAGCACTTGAGTTTTCTTGTTGCTTGCCCCAACTCCATAAACCCCATCCCTGTCTCAATTTCCTTTCTTTTCAAAATTTATTTTGTTTTGTGTTAGTGTTTATATAGCTATGTGGACATGCCATGGCTCCTGGAGGAAGGACAGAGGGTAATTTTAAGGAATAAATTCTCTTTTTTTTTGCTATGTGAATTTCAAAGATCAGACTTAGGTCTACAGGTTTGATGGCAAACACCTTTATTGCTGAGCCACCACCTTGGCCATTCATCTCAAATTTCTATTATATTTCAGCTGGTGTCACCTAAATGGTCTCATTTTCTGGAAGTATTTCTCCTTTTAATTCTTTATTCACTTACATTCATTTTTAAAATTATTACAGTATATGTATATGATATATGCATTTAGGGGCCTGTGTATGGAGGTCAGAGGATAACTTTTGAGCAGTTAGTGCTTTCCTTCCACCTTTTTCATGGATTCTGAGTATTGAACTTAGATCACCAGGTTTGTGCTGCAAATGCTTTTACCCAGTGAGCCAACTTGTTTAAATTTATTTTTATTAATTTTTAGACAGGATCTCACTATGTAACAAACTCGTGGCCTTGTTTTCTTTTTGGTTTTTTTGAGACAGGGTTTCTCTGTAGCTTTGGAGGCTGTCCCGGAACTAGCTCTTGTAGACCAGGCTGGTCTCGAACTCACAGAGATCCACCTGCCTCTGCCTTCCGAGTGCTAAAGGCGTGTGCCACCATTGCCCTGCCACTACAGGATTTCTTGTTCTCTCCATTTTGATTGGTTGTGGTTTTCTGTAATGGTCTCCAGCTTTTGTAAAGAGAAGTTTCTTTGGTGAAGGGTAAAAACTAACTTATCTATGGATATAAAGATAAATATATAGAAGTAGTTACGGATTATGCTTTTCCCCCTTTTTAAAATTTTTTTAAAGATTTATTTATTACATATACAGCATTCTGCCTACGTAGCAGAAGAGGGCACCATATGTCATTATAGATGGTCATGAGCCACCATGTGGTTGCTGGGAATTGAACTCAGGTCCTCTGGAAGAGCATTCAGTGCTCTTAACCTCTGAGCTATCTCTCTAGCCCTGCCCCATTTTATTTTTGTAAAGTAGTGGATGTAGTTTCTCCTCCAAAACCTATGCCCTTACCATCCCCAGGTAGTTGGCTAGATTTCCAGTACTAGGCATGATTTCCCTCCTGTTGAATGGGTCTTAAGTCCAATGAGAGAGCCGATGGCTACCCCTAACATGTGCCACTCCTGTACCTTTAGGTTATCGTGCCATGCTGGTCTTTGTGGTTCATGGGTGTTATAGCTGAGTGGGACTGTTGATGCCTCCCTCCTTTGGAAGCTTGTATGGCGCCTTCTGGTACCATGAAAGCTAGTCCTCAGGGAGGAAGCTTTTAGGTCAGATCCAAGTCAGGGATTTCTGGGTCCTGTTTCTGAAGTTCATTGTGTCTTCATCAAAAGGGATTTATCTTTCAACTCTGAGAGGCAACCAAGGGCAGCATCAATAGCTTATAATGTTTTGGGAATCTCTTGGACAACCTGGACCAATAATTCAAAAGGGGCTTCTCATGCCTGCTCTTGGGGTTTTTTTGTTAGATTAGTCTATGACTCTTGGAGGGAACATTGTCATCCCAGATGGAAAATTTTCACTTAAATTGTATATGTATGGACAGACTTACATGTATTGTATACTTATATGTATTATATGTAATTTTAGGTAGGTGGTAATATGATGCTTTATTACTTTTGAAAGGCACCCTTATTGTTAGTTTCCACTCTCCCTCTTCCGTATTTAACTCTCTCCTCTCATTTTTATCATATTTCCCTTGAAGGACATTTAGATTGTTTTCAATTTCCTAGCTATTGTGAACAGAGTGGCAATATTTATTTTATTTTATGTGTATTGATGTTTTGCCTGTATTTCTCTGCACAGCATTTGTGCCTGGTGCCTTCGGAGGCCAGACAAAGGTGTACTATCCCTTGAAACTGGAGTTACAGACTGTTCTAGGCCACCATCTGTGTGCTGAATCTGAGTCCTCTAGAAGAGCAGTCTCTTAACCACTGAGCCATCTGTCCAGCCTCATATATTTATTTATTTATTTATTATATATTGTTGACACAGGTTCTCATATAACACAGCCTTTCCTCACGTTTACCGGGTAGCTGAGGATGACTTTCAACTCCTTATCCTCTTGTTTCTATCTCACAAATGCTGGGAATACAGGCGTGTACACTGGATTTATGTGGTTCTTGGGACTCAAACCTAGGATCTTGTATATGCTAGGCAGGTATTCTACCAAGTGAGTTATAACCCCATACCTTTTAAATTTTTTTTTTCGAGACAGGGTTTCTCTGTTTAGCTTTGGAGCCTATCCTGGCACTCACTCTGGAGACCAGGCTGGCCTCGAACTCACAGAGATCCTCCTGCCTCTGCCTCCGGAATGCTGGAATTAAAGGTGTGTGCCACCAACGTCCAGTCCTTTTAAAAATTTTTCATTTTAATTTTATTGAAAGTGTATGATGTGTGTGTGTGTGTGAGAGAGAGAGAGAGAGGGAGAGAGAGAGAGAGAGAGAGAGAGAGAGAGAGAGAGAGAGAGAGAGAGTGTGTGTGTTTATGTTACAGCCTCCATGTGGAAGCCAAAGGACATGGGGGGGCGGGGGAGTTAGCTCTCTCCTTCCAATATGTGGGTTCTAGGAACTGAACTCAAGTCTTCAGGTTTGTATGTAAGTGTCAAATCACTGAGCTATCTTACCCCTCCCCTATTATTTATTTATTCTTCAGATTTGTTTTTTTTTTTAGTTTTGTTTCTGTGTGTTGGTGTGTGCAGATGCCAGATACAAGTGCCATAAAGGCCTAGAGGAGTGAGCTTCTCCTGGAGGTAGAGTTACAGGTGGTTATGAGCTGCCTGCCTGATGTAGGTGCTGGGAACTGAAATTGAGTAAGTACTTTCAACTCCTGAGTCATTTCTCCAGTCCTCTATTTTTTTTAAAAAATTGAGACAGAGTCTCTCTCTATATGTGTCCCCAGCTGTCCTAGAACTTGCTATGTATACCCAGCTGATCTTGTACTTGCCTTCTCTGAGTCCCAAGTGCCGGGTTGACAGATGTGAGCCACCGAGCCTGGCTTTTCTTTGAAATTTTGTCCTTCAATATCACAGCCTCTGGTGCTAAACTCACCTGTGTTTTTTTCTCTTCAGGCCCCTCTCCTTCCCTTCTTTGCGCCCAATAGGCTCTGGCTGACTTGGGTCTGTGTACTCTAGGATTAGACCTTTGGCCCTCTACTACAATTACATTCTTTTAAAGAGGCTCCCATTTGTCTTACTTGGTGCCACGAGCAAACTGGTTTTAGCAGTCATCTATATTTATGTAGATTAAAACTGGACATCAGTATACAATTACCTCTCTAAACTGCACTAGGTCTTCAACTAACACTTGTCTAGGTTGTGAGTCTTGTTTATCCTGCTTATTTAAAAATTTCATGATTATTTGGGAGGCAAGGGCACATTGCTTTAAGTTTGAGACCAGCCAGGTCTTCTACATATGGTGCTCCAGGTCTGCCAGGGTGGCATAATAGACCTTTTTCTATTGCTAAGATCTCACATAACCCAGGCTGGCCTCAAATTTACTGGGAACCCAAAGAGGATCTTGAGCTTATGATCCTCTTGTTTCTACCTTCCATTGCTGCTGTGATGACAGATTGATGCTGTGTGTTGAAGATATGTGATCTTGTTTTTTTTTCCATTTTTTAAATTTGAATTAGAAACAAGATTGTTTTACATGTCAATCCCAGTTCCCTCTCCCTTCCCTCCTCCCCTAACCCCCCCAACTAAAACCCTACCTATCACATAACCTTTTTGCTCCCCAGGGAGGGCAAGGCCTTCCATAGGGGTGTCTTCAGGGTCTGTCATATTCTTTGGGATAGGGCCTAGACCCACCCCTCCATGTGTCTTGGCTCAGGGTTCCTGTGTTTGCTAGGCAAGCACTCTACCAAAAGAGCTACATCTCCAGCCCCCAGCCTGATGCAAAAACTAAAAAAGAAACAACCAACAGAACCCCAAAGGAACAACAAAAACAACCAAAGAAACAAAACTTTCACGGCTTCCCTAAAATTTCAGCTCCCTTCAAATCTGTGTCTAGTTAGACCGTTTCTTTTGCAGTTTTCTCCTTCTTTTTTTCACTTGAAACAACCTCCAGTGTTCTCTGCCACATTTATCTTTTAAACACTCTTCCAAAGTCACTTTGGAAACCTCTCCTACTTTCTTCTGCTCCTTCTCTCTCCCTAACTTCATTCTGAGGAAGTTCATTTACCAGTGGACATAGTGAGCCCCTAGGCAAGAATTCTGCTTTGTTTTTCTCCTTTCCCAGTTTTTGCCATGGTGGCCCCTGGGCTGCACTGGAGGGGGACGGTCAAACATTTGTGGTTAGTGAAGTTGGCGGGAGAGTGGGAGCAAGGGGCTCTGCTTGCCAGGTTCTGAGTTGTCCAGGAGCATTAGAGGCGGGGCTGAAGCTTGCTCACTACAGGAGGGAGGGAGGGAGAGAAGGAGGGGCAGGCCCAGGCTGAGCGTGGCCTGGGGCCAAGGGCGTCTAGAGCGGAGGGTGATGGGAGCTGCCTGTGCCTTAGGGAACACTTTTTAGGCGTTTGTTTTGTACTATCGCTGGAACCCACCGCTGCAACACCCCCAATTTCACAGCCAGCGTGAGTCAGCTGGACCGGCTGCGGGACCGCTAAGGGAAGGTGGGTGAGGGGGACTCCTCAGTCCCTGGGGTGGGCAGGACCGAGTAGTGACTAGAGCACCCTAGATGAGGTCCCTGCTCCCGCAGGACAGGTGAGCGCCAGGTCCAGCTGGCCGCTGGGTGGAGCTGCGTGAGCCATACTCCACGGCGTCCTGGCCACTATACAGGTAACTCCCTTCTTGGGCCTCCCTCAAAATCCCTCGGGCCTTGTCGCCCAGACCACCATGTTTCCCCCAGGGCCATTTCGGTCCTGCCGGGAGCATACTTGGGATCTGGATGCTTTTGTCCCCTTCCCGCGGGTGCCCACGCTCGGCCCCCAGCCATTCGCTTCTTGCACATAGTGCTCGAAAACCTGGGCGATCGAGCAGGCCTTTGGGACTGGGGGACGCCCACTTGTGCCCAGTGTCGTTGTAGCCTATTCCCTGGTAGTAGCAGTGACTCGGGGTCCAAATCGGCGCGTCCCTGGGGTGTGTCTCTCCTCACAGGATTTCGCACCCCCAGCCCTACTTCTCCCCGCTTTGTGGATCCCCGAGATGGCGTTGGCGGAAGGGAAACCGCGGGTGGGGATGATTCGGTTTTTGAGTCGGCTTTCTGCACCAAGCTTACAGGTTAAACAACAACCCTTTTAGCTGGCTTCAGCATACTGAGCTCTACCGCCTGGGGGTGGGGGAGGCGGATTTGTACTTTATGCCCAAGAAATTTCCACTTCACCTCAAATCTGTGGGGTTTAACTAGACTTACACCAACCCACAAAGGTCCTTGGTGCCCCTATTCTAGTCAGTCCATTTCCCTACCCACCCCCTTGCACTATTTTGATGATCATCATCTTGGCTTAGTTTTGCCAGTCACAACGTCATAAAACGGGCTTTCCAGTAAGTACTTTTTTGTGTCTCATTTACATTACTTTCAAAATGAATATCATTTTGGTGTCTCTTGGTGTTTCTGTTGCTGTAGGCCTGCACAGTGAAATGGAACCACTGGTCATTGTGGCAAGTTGGAAATGAGATGTGCTTTAATAATGTGCATGTTTTCCCCCCAAGGTTTAGTACAAAGCTGGTGACATGTAGCTCACAAGTAAATTGTTGCATCCATTACAGCGTTTCTCTTTTTTTTAAGACAGGGTTTTATGTAGCTCAAGCTGGCCTCAACCTCATCCTCCAGCCTACATACCCCACATACTTGGATTGCAGGCCTGCACCAGCACTCTATGTCAATGATTACAGTTTTTTCTCATTGGGTTAAAAAAATATTTTAAGATCTCTGGGAGGTGACTCCTGGCACTCCTAGTCACGAGTCTGAGGCAGGAGGACAGTGAGATGGAGACTAGCCTGGACTACAAAGTGAGATTCCATCATCTCAGAAAAAATCTAGTAACAACATTATTATTATTAATGGATGGGGTGTAGCTGAGGCAGTAGTGTGCTTGTCTATAGTTTGTAGGAAATCCTGGGTTTGATCTCAGCGTTCTGTAAAACCAGGGATGGTGGTCATCCATGGCTACATTTTGAGTTCAAGGCCAGACTAGTCTACCAAAAAAGGAAAAGATATATTTATTGTTAATGAAATCTCTTTGTTCATCTTTTTTCCCCCCAGTCAGGGTTTCTCTGTGTAGCTTTGAAGCCTGTCCTGGAACTCACTCTGTAGCCCAGGCTGCCCTCGAACTCAGAGAGATTCACCTGACTCTGCCTCCTGGGAGCTGGGATTAAAAGTGTGCACCCCCAGTGCCTGGCTCCTATTACTTTATTTTAATTAAAATATTTATTACATTTATATATATGTACATATGTGTGTGTGTGTGTGTGTGTGTGTGTGTGTATGTGTTTGTGTATTTGTATTTGTGTGGGCAAATGTGGATATTCTTCCTACAGTCTTAAATTTTTTCCCAAACTTATTTGCTTAGGAAGGGTAGAAAGGATTAGGATGGGCATGTAACTCAGTGATAGGACACTTGCCTAGCATCCATGAAGCCCTGAGTTCAGTCACCAGCACTGAATAAAACCATACAAACCAGGTGTGGGACTACTGAAATGGCTCAAGCTAATTAAAAGTGCTTTTGGAGCAAGCCTTGAGGACCTGATTTCAATTCCCAGAACTCATGTAAAAAGGCTGAATGCAGCTGGGCCTGGGGCTCAGTGGCAGAAAGCTTGCCTAGCATGTGTAAGACCTTGTTTTCAAGTTTTGAAAAAAAATCTGCAAAACTAAATCTGTAATAATTTTCTTTGCTGGTGTGGTGGCATAGACCATGCCTCAAAACAGAGTGAAAGGAGAGAACTAACTCCTGAAAGTTGTCCTCTGATTTTACTATGTAGGACTTTCAGAGCTAGGGTGCAATTGGTGCTTGCCTAGAAAACATGAGGATGTGACTTTGAACCCCAGAACCTATATAAAAAGTTTGAGCATGGTGACACATGTCTGTAATTCCACTTCTGGAGAGATAGAGATAGGCAGATCTCTGGGGCTCACTGGCCAGCCAGCCTAGCCTAATAGGTGAGCTCTGGTCCAATGAGAGACCCATGTCTCAAAGGAAGACAAACTTGAAGTTGTCCCTTGGCTTCCATATGCATGCCTACAGACAGGAATACATGGATGTGCACACAGAAGCACATGTAAAAAAGAGGGAGGGATGTGGTGGTTTTAATATATAGAAAACTAACAATTGTCTATAATTTATTCATCTAAATATACTAGCATGGTGGTTTATTTTTGACCAAATTAGGAAGCAAACAGTTAAGATTTTACTCTTAATATGAATAAACATAGATGGGATGCTGTTATATTAACTTTATATATCACTTTACCCCCATGTAACAAAGTTTTTTTTTTCTTTTTAGACAGTCTCATGTAGTCCATGCTAGCCTTGAACTCCTTATCCTCCTACCTCAACCTCCAAAGTTCTGGGATTATAGGTATGCATCTTCCCTATCTGAGATGAGAGCTCATTTCCTTTTAGGATCAAATAATCCAAACTTCTGAAACTTTTATTTCACCTTCTAGATAATGAAACAGGCTAAGAAGGCTTGCCTACATACAGTTTGCACAGCTTAGAAACATTTTCCCCTGCTTCCTATCTTAGGGAAATGTAGTTTGTCATAACAAAGCAAGGCACAGGTCGGAGTTGGAGTGGAGGGAAAGTCACAGGAATAAAGGCAGCTGTTTTCCTGGTAGGAAATAGCCTTAGCTTTCTGTCTAGTGGCAGGAATAAAAGCCACAAAATCAAGGGAGGGTAGTAGTTGGCAAATACAAATAAAAGTATAAGAGCTGGAGAAATGGCCTAGTAGCTCTTCCAGAGGACCTGGGTTCACTTCCCAGCACCCACATGGCAGTTCACAACTGCCTAAAACTCCAGTTCCAGGCATCTGCAGGCCCCAGACATACATGCAGGCAGAATAACCATGTGTATAAAATAATACAAAATTAAAAAAACCAAAAGTGTCATTATACATGTGTATGAAAATGTCACAATGAAACCCATTACTTTATATGATAACTGAAAAAGATAGTTGGTAAGTACTTAAAATAAAATCCCTGGCAGTGGGTTTCTCTACCAATGCAATAAGCCAAATCGACCGAATTAATAAATCCAGATTTAATAAACATAGCAAAGCTCTCCCAGGTGACTCTTGGAAAGGCAGGAGAGAAACAAGGAAGCATGTCTAGTGATCAGGTCTTAAATACTCGCAGGGGTGGTCTTGAGTGGCTCTGGGGGAGGAGCTGACACTTGGCAGGCTTTCTGAGGGGCAGAATCTGAAATAGGAGGAGTGGGACTGAGTTCCCGGTTGGGCTGGGTTTGGAATGGGGGAGTGAGACCAGAGAGGACTAATGAAAAGAAAAGAAGCCAACAAATAATGTTTTGTCTGCAGTCCCAGAATGTGGGAGGTGGAGGCAGGAAGGTTAGGAGATCAAGGCCAGTGTTGGCCTAGAACTCCCAGTGATCCTCCTGCTTCAGTCTCCTGAGATTACAGGTTAGGTGTACTCTGCCTTGGACTCTCATTTGTTTATATACTTTTTGGGTTTGTTTGAGACAGAGTCTTTCTATGTAGCCCTGGCCTGGTACTCCTTATGTAGTCAATGTTAACCTGAAAGGCTTGGCAGTCCTGCCTTGGCCTCTCGAGTTTGTTTCTTTTTTTTTCTAATTTGAGACAGGGTCTCACTGTGTAGCCGCAACTGGCCTGGAACTTTCTATGTAGACCAGGCTGGCCTTGAGCTTATGGAGATCTGTCTTTGCCTCCTGAGTGCTGGGACTGAAGGAGTGAGCCACTATACTAGCTAACTTTATGTTGTTGAGACTGTGTCTTGGCTCTGTCGCACCATGTAGCTTGGAACTCATTATGTAGCCTGGGCTGTGTTTGAAATCAGAACTATCTTCTTGCCTTAGTTTCCTGAGTACTGGGATTAAAGGCATTGGCTACCTTGCCTGTTTTTTTTTTTTTTCAAACATGATTCTTTTTTTTTTTTTTTTTTTTTGGAGACAGGATTTCTTTGTGTAGTCCTGGCTGTCCTGGAACTCATTCTGTAGGCCAGGCTGGCCTCAAACTCACAGGATCCTTCTGCCGCTACTTCCCAAGTGCTTGGATTAAAGAGCTACCATCTCCAGGCTCAAATCTGATTCTTAATTTGGTTGTTTCTCAGATTGCACCTGGGTATTGGCAGCCACCCCTTCGCCCGCCAATGAAGTATATCCTGGTTACTGGTGGTGTCATCTCAGGCATTGGTAAAGGGATCATCGCCAGCAGCATTGGGACCATTCTCAAGTCATGTGGACTCCGAGTGACTGCCATCAAAATCGACCCCTATATTAACATCGATGCCGGGACTTTCTCACCTTATGAACATGGTATGAAAAGGAACCTTTTCCTTTTAAAGTGCTAAAATAATTTGCAGTGGTTTCTTGTGTGTGTTTACATTTTTATTTATGTGCATATGTGTCTGTATATGCTGTGTGTATTCAGGTGCCAACAGAGGCTGGAAGAGAAAGGTCCACTGGAGCTGGAGTTACAACCTGACATTGGGTGCTCTGGGACCTGAACTCTGGTTCTCTACAAGAGCAGCAAATACTCTTAACTGCTGAGCCGTATCTTCATCCTCTTGTATTATGTTTTGGGTAATTTTTCTAGGATAGGCTTCCAGAAGTAGAATTGCTGGATCATACCTTAGAAATGTGCAAAAGTTCTTACGGTCATTGATTCATTTTCAGGTCACAGATGACATTTCACATAGTCAAGTCTTGTGGAAATATACCATTTTCTATGGACTATGTCCTGTTTCATTTTTCACAAAATTAATATATTTCTCTGAACGTTTTCCACTGTTGGAGTAACTCATTAATATTGACTTTATTTTTGGGGTTTTTAGGGGGTATGAATGCATGAGTGTATGTGTGGTTAAATGTGTGTGGAGGTGTGTTTGTGTGTGCATACACACACATGTGTGATTATGCATAGATGTGGATCAAAGATGTTGATCTCTGGTGTCTTCCTTGACCACTTTCCACCTTATATTTTGAGGCAGGATCTCTCATTTGAACCCAGGGCCTGTTGATCTGGCTAGTCTAGCTAGCCAACTTCCTGCAGGGATCTTCTGTCTGTCTCCAAAGTGCTGAGTGCTGGAGTGCTAGGATCACAGGCAGGCTGATGTGCTTACCTAGCATTGACAAGAGTGCTGGGAATCTCAACTATGCCCTCAGGCTTATGTGGCAAGTGCTTTACACACTGACATCTCCCTGGCCCTGACATATTTTTTTAATCATACTGTAGCCCAGGCTGACCTGGAACTCACTCTGTAGCCCAGGAAGGCCTTGAATTCATGGTTCTTCTCCCATTTCAAATTCCTTAGTTCTGGGATTATAGGTTTAAGTCACTACAACTGGGCATTTTGATAAGTATAAATTAGTCATTTTAAAAAATTACTAATACCAGGTTTGGTAGCACATGTCTATAATCCTAGAACTTGAGAGATGAGACAGGATGAATGGGGCTTCAGGGAGGGAATCAAGGCCAGCTACATAGTCAGAGGCCAGCTTGGGCTACATAAGACCCTGTCTCATAACGACTACAATTTCAAGGCAAGCCTGGGCTAGATGGCACCCTATCTCAGAAGACCAAGAGCAAAACAAAATGAAGAAAAACAAGGGGCTGATGTCTTTTATTCAGTATAATGCCACATAACTATAGAGAATTGAGTTTGTATACCAAGTTTGTAGAAGCCAGGCATGGTATTGAGCATCTGAAACTCCAGCATTGTTGAGGCAGAGAAAAAAAAAGGGTCCCTAGAACCCATTGACTAACTAGCCTAGCAGAGTGGATGATTTCCAGTTTCATCGGAAGAACAATTCAGGTGCAGAGCAATTGAAAAAGACAATCCTGGCCTCCACATGTATGGGTACACACATACATGCATACTTGCATTCACATTTCCAAATATCCACAGGAACACATACATACACCACACATGCCAAAATAAAAGGCATTAGCTTTAATTTTTTGGTATTTACTTGTATTTTATTTATGCGTGTGTTGTGTGTATGTATGCACGCATGAGTGCGTATGCACACACGAGTGTGTGCTCTATGGTGAGTGTGTGTCAGTCAGAGAAAAACTTATGGTAGTTAGTTCTCTTTCTTTTTTTGTTTTTGTTTTTTCAAGACAGGGTTTCTCTGTGTAGCTCTGGCTGTCCTGGAACTAGCTCTGTAGACCAGGGTGGCCTCGAACTCACAGAGATCCGCCTGCCTCTGCCTCCCGAGTGCTGGGATTTAAGGCGTTTGGCCCCCAATGCCCGGCTTCTCTTTCTACTATGTGGGTCTCAGGTTTGAATTCAGATTGTCAGGTTTGGCAGCAAACACCCCTACTTCTGAGCCATCCTGTAGGCCCTCAAACCTTTTTTACATGCAAGCAGAAAAGTGCATAAGTCTTAAGTATATAGCTTTCATGATGAATTTTATCAAAATGAACTTACTGTGTAACCAGCTTTGGTCACAGAACAAAAATTACTTTGTGGACTGGCCAAATGGCTCAGTGGGTAAAGTTGCTTGCTGCCCAACACTGCAAACCTAATGACCCTAGAGATCCTCAGAACCAACAATATGGTGGAAGGAGACAGTCAACTCCATAAAACTGTCCTGTGACTTCCGCATGTGAGCCTTTGCACAAGAGCCCCCTCTTTCATCATGCACATACTAATAGTAAATAAAATATTGCAAAAGAAAACAGTGAAATCCCTTTTGTGTTCCTTGTTCTTGATCCTTAACTGTCAGGGTTTCTTATATCCTGTTTTGTAGCATCAAAACTGTGCATTAATTTTACTTTTTTCCCCATCCCTTTTTGGAGATGAGTTGTTTGCTTCCAGTTAGTGGGCTTAAGCAATCATTTTACCTTCCCAGTATCTGGAACTGTAGGCTAGTACTACCACATCCAAGGAACTTTTTGAACTTTCCTTTCCGTTTTGATGTTAGTTGAATCTTGCAGTTATACTATTTTTTTCCTTTTTTTTATGGTCCAGTCTTAAGGGTTAATTTCTAAAAATAATTTGGTAGATGTCTCTTTCCAATTTTAAAAATAAGAGTGTTTCCCAAACTTCTCATACAGTGTGTGTGTGTGTGTGTGTGTGTGTGTGTGTGTGTGTGTATGTGTGTGTGTGTGTGTTAGCGCGCATGTACAGGCGCACAGTGTCACAATTTCTGGGATTATAGGTATGAGTTTCCTTGCCTGACTGAAAAATAATCTGTTGGAAGTTTTAATTTCTACATTGCTTTTTGATCATAGGTGAAGTGTTTGTTTTAAATGATGGTGGCGAAGTTGATTTGGACCTGGGAAATTATGAAAGATTCTTGGACATTAATCTTTATAAAGACAACAACATCACCACTGGGAAGATATATCAGCATGTCATCAATAAAGAGAGGCGTGGTGATTACCTGGGAAAGACTGTTCAAGGTATTTACTATACAACATTATGGACCCTGTATGCTAAGCATCACTCAGAGGAAACTTTGTATTTCACTGACATGAGAAGGTTGTGGGCCCTGAAATCTCTGCTTTCTTATCTTTTCTACTCAGACATGTGAAGATTGCCCTCCTCCAATGTTCCTGAATATATCTTCATCAGTTTTTGTTATTAGATAATATTTTGAATTTGAATTTTCTTTTTTGAAAAAGGGTATCATGTACCCCAGGTTGGCCTTTAACTTGCTGTGTAGCCAGGGATGACCCTGAATGTGATGAACCTCCAGCCTCCACCTTTTTTTTTTTTTGGTTTTTCAAGACAGGGTTTCTCTGTGTAACAGCCTTGGCTGTCCTAGAACTCAATTTGTGAACCAGGCTGGCCTCAAATTCACAGAGATCCAACTGCCTCTGACTTCCTGCCTCCCAAGTGCTGGGATTAAAGGCCAGCAACAACACCACCCAGCTAGCTTCCACCTTTCTAAGAGATGGAATTATAGGCATGTATTATTAAAGCAGTTTATGCAGTGTTATGGATCAGACCTAGTGCTTTCTAACACAGCTATATCCCCAGGTCCTGATTTTATTTATTTTTGGTTGGTTTTGAGACAGTCTCACTGTGTAGATCTGGCTTGCCTGGAACTTGCTATGTAGACCAGGCTGGCCTTGAACCCACAGAAATCCACCTACCTCTGTGTTAGTTACCTTTCCCTTCCTTCTTCCCTCCCTCCCTTTTTCCCTCCCTCCCCTCTTCCCTCCCTCCCTCCCTCCCTCTCTCCCTCTCTTCTTTAAATAACGTGGCTTCTTCCTGATCAAATGGAGGATTTCTTAAAAATGATTTATTTTGATTTTAACTGTATTGGTGTTTGCCTGCATGTGTGTCTGTGTGAAGGTGTTGGAGCTTCTGGAGCTAGAGTTACAGATAGTGGTGAGCTGCCATGTGGGTCCTGGGAATTGAATTCAGGTCCTCTGTAAGAAGAGCCTTAACTGCTCTTAATGATTAGCCATCTCTCCAGCCCCTATTAGTCACTTTTCTATTACTGTGATAACAATGACCAAGGCACCTTATAGACTAGTTTATTTGGGCTTATGGTTTCAGAGGGATAAGAGTCCATTACTATCACATGGGGTGGAGGACACACAGCAGTAGCTAGGCATGGCTGCTGGAGTAGCAATCTGAGAGCACACAAGCAAGAAGCACAGAGAGCACACTGGGAATGGTGTGAGGCTTTTAAAGGCTCAAAGCCTCCAGTGACATGATTCCTTCAACAAGGCCCCACTTCTTAGGTACCACCAACTGGGGACCATGTATTCAAATGCCTAAGACTATGGGAAACATTACATTAAAACCAGCATACTCTGTTTTTCTGAGTGTTGGGATTAAGGATGTGTGCCACCACCACCCAGCTTTTGTTTTGTTTTTTTCTGAGTCAGAGTTTCTCTGTGTAGATCTGGCTGTCCTGGAACTTGCTCTATAGACCAGGCTGGCCCTGAACTCATAGAGATCTGCCTGCCTCTGCCTCCCAAGTGCTGGAATTAAAAGTGCACCATCACTGCCTAGCTTTTTTTTGGGGGGGTGGTTTTGAGATAGGGTTTCTCTGTGGCTTTGGAGGCTGTGCTGGAACTAGCTCTTGTAGACCAGGCTTGTCTCGAACTCACAGAGATCCACTTGCCTCTGCCTCCCGAGTGCTGGAATTAAAGGTGTGTGCTACCAATGCCCGGCCTTTTTTTTTTTTTAAAGTGTCTCATATAGTAGTCTGGACTGGACTGGACTGGAGCTTATTTTGGATCCCAGGATGGTCTTAAACTCATGGCAATCATTTTGCCTCAGTGCCCTGAGTGCTGGATTATACCTGGCCTTGTTGCTAATATTTTATCACATTTATCTTTATTTTGTATGTATATGTGTATGTATCTTTGTGGATGCTTACATGCCATAGTGCACATGTGGAAATCATAGGACAACTGCAGGAGTTGGTTCTCTAATTCCATCATGTGGGGTTTGGGAATTGAACTCTGGTCTTCAGGCTTATTGGCAGTCACCCTTACCCACTGAGCCATATCACCAGTAATTATTATTCTTTTAAACTATTAAGTTCATGGACTGCATGCACACTTGTAATCCTAGCATATGAGAGGCAGAGACAGGAAGAGTAGGTGTTCAAAGTCATTTTTACCTACATAGCAGGTTTTAGGCCAGCCTGAGGTATATGAGCCCTTGCCTCAAAAAGAAAACCATTAGTGGCTGGTGAGATTGCTCAGGAGTCAAGAGCACTTGTTCTTGCAGAGGACCATAGTTTGGCTCCCCGATCCTATAGGGTGGATAACAACTGTGTATATTTCCAGTTCCAGGAGATCCAATGTCCTCCTCTATCATCTGAAGGCACCAGGCATGATGGATATACATACATGCAGGCAAAACAGCCATATGCACAAAATAAGTAAAATTTAAAGAAAGAAAACAATTAAATTTCTTGTATTTTTGGCTGGACATGGTGGTGTAGAAAGATAAAAGAATGATTGCCACAAGTTCGAGTACAGCCTGGCCTACATAGCAAGTTTCAGGCTACTCATGACTACACAGGAAGACCCTATTTCAAAAACAAACATTAAAAAAACCCCAAAACCAAGTTCATTTTATGGTAATAATTATAGAAGCCACAGAAAACTAAAATAATACCCAGGTGGATTTTGACATCTCTGAGCTGGGACCCTGCTGAGTGGGTTGGCTTCATCTATACCCTTGAAGTGGACTTTTCTACTGGCTGCTATTATCCCCAGGGTACTTAGGCCCCACCCTTGTGCAGCTGCTAGGTGTCACCATGGATTCTAGCATCTGGATTACCCAGAATCCTTCCTTGCTCAGTTTTCAGATGGCATGATAGGTAGCTCCTAAGTTTTTTTTTAAAGATTTATTTTTATTTATATGTGTGTATATACATGTATGTCACATGTGTGTTTGTGTGCACTTGAAAGCCAGAAGAGGGTGTTGGGTTCCCTGGACCTAGAGTTACAGGCAGTTATAAGCCTCTAGATGTGGGTGTTAGGAAGTGAACTCAGGTTCTCTAGAAAAGCAGCAAGTACTCCTAACTGCTGAGCCACTTCTCCAGACTGGTGTTTTTTTCATCCGCATCAGTGATAACACTGCTTTTTATTTCTTGTTCTCTGCATCTGGTCTGCTTCGAAAGTAAAGGCCTATCAGGGGAATGACTAGCCTTGAATACCTCAGTCCATACTGGTTCCAGCGATGGAGACAATGGCATAAGACCTTTAGCTGGTCTCATTAGCCTGGTGGCTTTCACATCATTTGAGAGGTCCATATGCTTGTTTCTCATGAAGTAACCTGCTGTGTTATTTATTCCTTCTTTCTGCAGTTGTCCCCCATATTACTGATGCTATCCAGGAGTGGGTCATGAATCAAGCCAAGGTGTCCGTGGACAGTAGTAAGGAAGATCCCCAGATATGCGTTATTGAGGCAAGCATGGAACTTTTCTTCATAAGTTACTGCCCTCCTGGGTCTTTAAGCATCTGGTTTTCATGCACCCTCCCCTCCTGGGTATTGTAAAGTAGGTTGGGGGTGGGGTTCCAGCAGGGAAAAACAGAGATGGTTACAAGTCAGTTATTAAACAGATCATCACACATTCTCTTGAACTGAGTATGCAGTGATCTGTGTGTGTAGACAGATGAGTAACGTAGTCAGTGTTGGAGTTGGAGCCTGGAATGGACAGTTTCTTCTGTCCCTGAGGAGCCTATAGACCCACTGTTCATACAAATGGAATGTATTCTTTCATTTGACAACATGGTGTTAGGTAGCCCAGGCTGGCCTTGAACTTGATATATAGCCAATAAAGCCTTTGAACTCCTGATCCTTCTGCCAAGTGCTAGGATTACAGGCATGTGCCGTTCCTTCTGGTTTATACCATGCTGGGGATGGGATCCAGGGCTTCATGTGTGCTAGGCATGTATGCTACCAATTGAGCTACATCCCTATCCCAGAGTATATTTTAATTCCTAGTATTGGAGAAATATTTGCAAAGTGCTGTGAAAAAGTAGAGATTAGGTTGGGAGTCAGACGGTGGAGGTGGGAGGTGATATCAGCCATTTCAAGAAAGCAGCATTTGAACTTGCCACTTGTTGACTGCCTTGACGTTTCTTTCATTCCTTTATGTCTATATAATATAGTGTGTTATACAAACTGTTTTCTACCTGGGTGTTTCTTCCTTCTTCGTTTATACCAAGGAAGTGATTCCTCTTAAAATGAGAGAGAGCTAGAGAGAGAGAGGGTGAGTGAGTGTGTGTGTGTCTGTGTGTCCCAGTGCTCATGTGGAGGTCAGAGGACAACCTTGAGTGTTGGTCCTCAGCTTCCACTTCCTTGTTTGAGACAGGGTCTCTGTTGCTTACGGCTTTGTATACTAGGCTAGCTGGCCCGTGAGCTTCTGGTGATCCTCCTGCCTCCACATCCCATATCTTGGTCAGCCCAAACTACAATTACAGACACTTGTGTTACTATGTCTGGTTTCCATGTGGGTTCTGGGGATCTGAACTCAGATTGTAAAGGCTTGCACAGTAAGTACTCCACCACTGAGCCATCGCCTTAGCCCCAGTATTTCCTTTTTGAAAAATATTTTAAAAGACAGTCTCAGATACCCCTGGCCTTAAACTCCACTATGTAGCCAAGGATGACCTTGAATTTCCAAACCTTCTGTCTCTACCTCCCAAGTGCTTGGATTACAGGCGCGCATCACCATATCCAGTTTTATGTGGTATTGGGGGTTGGACTCTGGGTTTCAGACTCTATCAGCTGGGCTGCATCCTTAGTCCCTTTTCTAAGTTTTTTGTTATTATTTTGTGCATCAGTTAGTTCATTAGTCCTGCTTAGAAAGCACAGGCAAGTTTAAAAAAAGCCAGGCATGGTGACACAGGCCTTTAATCCCAGGACTCAGGAGGTAGAGGCTGTCAGATGTCTGTGAGTTCCAGGCCAGCTTGGTTATATGGAGAGTTTCAGGCCAGCCAGGGCTATATGGCAAAAGCCTGCCTAAAAAACAATAACAACAAAAAGCAAAGGTGAGAGATTACTTAAAGAAGGCTGGATGACACCAAAACAGCACCGTTCCCATAAAATCCCCCCTAGTTATGGAAGATGACCTCATGGAAGCTGCATCATGTCTTCCCTTGCAGTTAGTTTCTCACTTCTTTTTATTGTCTCAAACCATATATAGTACCAAATGCTAACGTATGTTTTTTAAACATTTGATCTTATGACAAAGTTTTTTTTTTTGTTTGTTTGTGTTTGATTTTTTTTTGAGAAAAGGTTTCACTCTATAATCCAGGCTAGCCTGGGATTCATTATGTAGCCTATGCTGGCCTATGCCTCACAGAAATTCTTGTGCCTCAGCTTCCCAAGCGCTAGAATTATAGTAGTATGCCACAACTTTGACTTAGAAGTTTAACTTATACGTTGGATATAATAAAAGATTGAGAATGACAATAGAACAATTATAACAATAAATTACAATGCAAGTTATTTAAAACTTATGGATTATCTATTTTGTAGTTTTAAGTTTAATAAATGCAAACCTATAGTAAGAAAAGACTATTTCAAGGGTTCTGAACACAGTGATAATGGTGACCTAGAGCTAGAGAAAAGGGAGCTTCCAAATGGGTTGAGAGGTTGCAGTGCCACAATAGACCACATGAGGGCAGGAACAGATAAGATTTAGTCTTGGTCCCCTTTACTCATGCTCCAGTGACAACTGGATCCCTGTTGAAAAGCATGAGAGGAAGCTTCAGAGACTGGGAAAGGAGTTTGAAGCTAGCCTGGGCTACATATGGAGCTCCAGTCCGGTCTGAGATACAGAATCAGACCCTGCCACAATCCTCTCCCTCAAAAAACATACTAACAAGCCGGGTATTGGTGGTGTATGCCTTTAATCCCAGTACTCAAGAGGGAGAGACAAGTGGATCTCTGTGAGTTTGAGGCCAGCTTGTTCTACAGAGTGAGTTCTGGGACATCCAGGGGTACACAAAGAGACCCTGTCTCAAAAACAAAACAAGGCAAAACAAAACAAAACAAAAAACCACACTAACAAACAAAAAATAAAAACAGAAGGGGCAGTAGAGCACTTGCTTAACATATGTGAGACCCTGGATTATGTACCCAGCAACATAAAAACACAAAGGACAAAATCCTATAAGATATTCCTATATGGTTTGGTTTAAATACAGACTTTCTTCCTTCATTACTTCCTTCCTTCCTTCCTTCCTTTTTTTTTCTTTTTCTTTTTTTTTTTGAGATAGGGTTTCTCTGTGTAGCTTTGAAGCCTATCCTGGCACTTACTCTGTAGACCAGGCTGGCCTTGAACTCACAGTTATCCGCCTGCCTCTCCCTCCCGAGTGCTGGAATTAAAGGTGTGCACCACCAATGTCCGGCTTTTTTCTTTCTTTTTTCCAGATAGGGACATGATCTGTAGCCTTGGCTGGCCTGGAACTGGTATGTTGACTTTGAACTCACAGAGATCCACCTGCCTCACCAGCTTCTGTCTTGAGTACTGAGATTAAAGGTGATAGCCACCATGTCTGGTCTGTTTTTAAAATTTAATTTATCTTTTGTATGCATCTGTGGTGTATGAGTGTTCACATGTGCACACATGGGTGTGCATGTGTATTCAAATACCTGTGATAGCCAGGGTTCTACATTGGTTACCAATTGTTCACCACCTTATTGTTTGAGACAGGGTCTCACAGAATCTGTAGCTTACTGATTTGGCTAAACTGGCTGGCCAGCAAGCTCCAGG
Source organism: Cricetulus griseus (assembly GCF_003668045.3). NCBI lineage: Eukaryota > Metazoa > Chordata > Mammalia > Rodentia > Cricetidae > Cricetulus > Cricetulus griseus. The sequence goes on from NC_048604.1 coordinate 97,818,236, forward strand.
GATCTGCACGTCTTCACCCCCACCTTCTGGGGTGGCGTTACAGACACTGCTGTGCACAGCGTTTTATGTTTGCTGTGAATCCTAACTCAAGTCCTCATGTTTGCCTGGCAATCATATTATTGACTGGGCTACTGTCCCTGTTTGTATTTACTGAGATAGTGTTTCTGTGTATATTTCAAGCTAACCTTGAAGTTAGTATGTAATCCAGGTTGGCCTTGAATTTATAGCAATTTTCCAGCATCATTCAGCCTCCTAAATACTGCTGAGATTAAAGATGTGTGTCACCATGCCTTCCTCCTTTTGCTGCTTACTGCTGCTGTCACACAAGCTACTGCCTCTTGTCCCTCCCTCCCTCCCTCCCTTCTTCCTGTCTTCCTTAGTAGGATTTTTGTATGTCCATCCTGGCCTCAAACTGGAGATTCTCATGCTTCTACCTAGGACTGTTTTTGTTTTAGGGATTTTCTTCATTAATTTCTTTTTCATTCTGGTGTCTTATAGTTAGTGAGCACTTATACCCTGCTAAGTTTTTTTTTTTTTACATTTTGTTGTTGTCATTAGTTTGAATTCTTATGTAGTTCTTGCTGTCTTCACACTTGCTGTGTAGCTGTGATTACCTTGGACTTCTTATCCTTCTGCCTTTTCCCAAGTGATGGGGTTACAGGGTGTGGTCAGCAATCATAGAAGTTCAAGGCCATTTTTGGCTATGTTGTGAATTACAGGCCAGCTTGGGCTACACAAGACCCTGTAGTATTGATCATGTAGTGGACAGGGTTTCTCTGTAAAGCCTTTTGCTGTCCTGGCACTTGATCTGGAGACCAGGCTGGCTCGAACACACTGAGATCCACCTGCCTCTGCCTCTGATCACTGGAATTAAAGGTGTGTGCCACTACTGCCCCACAGATCTTAAAATGACTTCTTTATCATATGAGTACCTACTACATGATCTATATTGCAGGTAATGTGTAAGGAAGAACTGGAAACATTCCCAGCCAGAATAAATGGAACACACCTGTAATACAGTACTCAGAAGGCAAAGGCAATGGCAAAGGGACCACTACCAGTTTGAGGCTAGCTGGGGCTACATTGTGTATGGTTTTTTTGTTCCACAATGTAGCCCCATCTTGGTGGCAAGTGCCTTTACCCACTGAGCCATCTTGACAGCCCTTGGAACTTTCCATCTGCTTGTGAGTTCTGTGTCCCTGTCTCTCTCCTTTTGTAATTTTTAAAAATTTATTTTATTTTTTTAAATTTTATTTTTATGAGTGTGTGTGGTTTCCCTGCATGTATGTTTGTGTACCATGCCTATGTAGTACCCTCCGGGGACAGAAGAGAGCAACCCCTTCGACTGGAGTTGCAGATATTTGTGAGTTGCCATGTGGGTACTGGGAGTTGAATCCAGGTCCTCTCGAAGAGCAGCCAGTCCTGTTAATCACCCAGCCATCTCTCCAGCTTCTCTCTCTCTTCTTTTGAGACTGAGTTTCACTGTAGCCCAAGCTGGCCTGGAACTCACTATTTAGCCCAGGCAGGCCTCAAACTCAAGGCAGTCCTCCTGCCTCACCTTTTTTTTTTTTTTTTTTTTTTGTCACCATGCTTGGATTTTTTTTTTTTTTTTGAGATAGGATGTTCTCCAGGCTAGTCTTGAACTCGTGATATTTCTGCCTCAGTTTTCCCAGTGCTGGGATTACAGATGTGTCTTACCAGACCAGGCTTTTTTATTAATAGTTTTATTGAAGTTGAATATCATAAAATTTCATTCATTTTAGGTGTATAATTTAATTTATGCATTTATAAACTATTGTTCTTGTGAAAATATTAAACCTCAGTTCTTATCCTTAGTCTATTGAAATAATTTCTAAAGCTGGGGATGGTGGTACACACCTTTAAAATCAGCTCTTGGGATGCAGAGGCAGGTGGATCTCTGAGTTATGAACTAGCCTGGTTTATAGAGTGAAGAGTTCCAGGATAGCCAGAGCTACACAGAGAAACCCTGTCTCAAAAATAAAAATTTAAATAAAACAAAATTATTTCTAGACCAGGTGTGGTGGTTCATGTTACATGTTCAAGATCAACCTGGGCTATGTAGAAGTCCAGGCCACCCTGGGCTACAGTATGAAACTCCCCCCAAAAGTAATAATTACTTAATTTAGCTGGTTGTTTTGGTACATATCTTTAATTCCAGCACTTGGGAGGCAGAGGCAGCCAGATCTCCGACTTCAGAGCCATCTTGGTCTATATAGGGACTTCCAGGTCAGCCAGGACTTGTGTCAAAAGAAAAATTACTTAACTTAAAATTGTCTTGCTTTGGAAGTGCAGTGCAAGATGTTTGGTCATTTGTGCCTTATTTTTGTTTTTCACCCTCAGCTGGGGGGCACCATTGGAGACATCGAAGGAATGGCATTTGTGGAAGCATTCCGACAATTCCAGTTTAAAGCAAAAAAAGAGAATTTCTGTAATATTCATGTCAGCCTTGTTCCACAGGTGCGTTTTTCAACATATGTGGATAGTAACTTTGATCAATTTTACACTGATATTTTATGTGACCTACATTTGAAATTCAGGAGCCATAAATTGTCTAATTGTTCTGATGGGGACGCATTTCTTTTTAGCCCAGTGCTACTGGAGAACAAAAAACCAAACCCACACAAAACAGTGTCCGTTCACTGAGGGGGCTGGGCTTGTCTCCAGATCTGGTGAGTTAAGCACAGTGGGTAAGTTTGTCTCTATGGTCTGTAACACACACTAACAATGGCTTATTTCCTTTTCTGTTTTGATTCTTGGGATGGAACTTAGGGCCTTGCACATACTAAACATATGTTCTACCTTTGAACTATACACCCACCCCCGGTACCTTAATCTTTTAACTTAACATCTGAGTCATTTTTCCCTCTCAAATATCCCACTCTTATGACAGTAAACTTTTTGTACTGGCATCTAGGAAAAGAATATTTCTTTGTCCTTAAATTGGTTCCATTTATAGCAGATAAGATACAATACTCTGTCAATTTATAAGGTTCCTGGCTCCTTCAGAGTGAATATGAAACCTTGGGTTTTTCCTGTGTCCCTTCAAGGACTGGCTATCTTTGCTGTGAGCTTTAGTCTAAGAAGCATTCATGTGTTCCTACAGCAGGTAATCCAGTTACAGCCAGCAGCTTGTCAGAGGGAGGCAAATTAGGGAAAAAGCAGCTGCCTTCTTTTTAGTTTTTCAGGACAGGGTTTCCCTGTGTGACAGCTCTGGCTGTCCTGGAACTTGATTTGTATACCAGGCTGGTCTTGAACTCACAGAGATCTGCCTGCCTCTGCCTCCTGAGTGCTAGGACTAAAGGCGTGGGCTACCACGGCCAAGCACAGCTGCTTATTTTTATAAATAAAACTTTATGGACACACAGTCACTCATTTATTTACAGATAGTCTGTAGCTGTTTTGGCACAGCTGTTGAGGACCCTGCATTCCTTACCTGGAAAGCTAAAATGTTTCCTGTGAGACCCTTTAGTGAAAGTTTGTCAGCTTCTGGTCTATCTCCTCTTCTATTTAGTGAAACAGCTGTGTAGAGCTTTAACTCTTCACCAGAGACATTTTGATGTTTTGAGTTTTTCTGGTAGATTTCTGTTGAACTTAGTGAGACGTGCTTATGCTAGTGGCCAGATCAATTTCTCATGCTACAGAGGAATGCTCAGAGTGCACAAGTGAATCCTTGGTCTAGTCTCTTGTAGAAGAAAAAGAATGTAATGATTTTCTGACAATGAATTGGGCAGTTTGATCAACCCTGTTCCCATTTACTGAACCATGCATAACTGTCTTTCACAGATTGTCTGCCGTAGTTCAACACCCATTGAGATGGCTGTGAAGGAGAAGATTTCTATGTTTTGTCATGTGAACCCTGATCAGGTTGGTGCTTGGTGCTCTTTAGATTAAAATTTATTCGTGTGTGTGTGTGTGTGTGTGTGTGTGTGTGTGTGTGTGTGTGTGTGTGTGTGTGTGTATGAGGGTCCTTCTCCCGTGACCCATGTGTGGAGATCAGAGGACAATTTTGGGGATGGAATCCATTCTGTCCTACCTTTAGGTTGATTTCAGGGATCAAAATAAAATTGTGAGGATATGTGGCAAGTACCTTTACTCACTGAGCCACAGGGTCTCATGTAGCCCAGGCTGACCTTGAATTCCTGATTCTCCTACATCCTATATGCTGAGAACACAGTCATGAGCCACCACTTGAAGGTCAGGGTGGGCTTTTTGGCTCAGTGAAACTTCTAGTAAGAGAAATATGTGCTGTCTCTTTAGCATTTTTTTCATCCTGTGTTTTGCTGGGACATTTACTGCTTCATTCAGTTCTCTTTTGTACCTGGTACAGCTTAACACGCCTTAAACCACACAAGTATGCTGACATCCATGCTGTGTTTTCTGATCATATAAGTGGCTCAGCTGATTTCATTGCTCCATAAATTACCATAACTTAGGCTCTGGCCTTGTGTTCTGCAGGCCTTCCAACCTGGGTATTTTGACATGTAGATTTTCTTTTTCTTTCTAGCTCTTGTTCCCAATGAGCCTAGGGTACCAGGGGTTGCAGTTGGCTACATTATAAAGGGTGGTGTGACTGGAGCTCAGGAACAGGGTGAGGCTTGCTAGAAACCCTTCATGTGAGCTCTAGGCTCTCTAACAGCTGCTTAATGGGGTGTCTGCTTGGGGAGTGGGCTGCTAGAGTCCTCTGCTTGAGGCTTCCAAGCCCGAACTGCTTTTAAAAGCAGGGACTTTTCTCTGTGTGTTTGTGTTCTCTTAATGTCTGGGCCACATTGTGTTGGTTCAGTTGTTTTGTGTACCCTTCCTCTTGGTAGACAGTGCTTTACATGTGGACTAAGCAAATGCATCCTGGTTTCCAGAATAGAAAAAGATAAAAACATTTTGTGTTGGATTGCTCAGAGCTCAGAGAAGGAATGTGGGGTTCCATCTGTGGCTGTTGTGGAGTCTGAGACCTGTAACAATGATCCAAGTCTCTTTTATTTTTAAGATTTCTCTTTGTTATTTTAAGTTTATGTGTATGTGTATGGGTTTGTATAAGTGAGTACAGGTGCCCAAAGAGGTTGTGGGTGTTGAATCCCCCTGGAGCTGGAGTTACAAGTGGTTTTGAGTCATCTGATATGGGTGCCGGGAATCTAACTCTCGACCTCTGCAAGAGCTGTAAGTACTCCTGGCCACTGAGCTGTCTCTTCAGCCCCAGTGATCCAGGCTTGCTTCTCTTCTCTTCTCTTGTCTTCTTCTTCTTCTCTTGTCTTCTCTCCTCTCCTCTTGTCTTCTCCTCTCCCCTCCCCTTCCCTCTCCTCCCCTCCCCTCTCCTCTCCTCCTCTCCCCTCCTCCTCTCCTCTTCCCTCCCCTCCCCTCTCCTTCTCTCCTCTCCTCTCTTCTCCTCTCCCTCCCTCTCACCCTCTCCCCTCCCTCCCCCCCCCTCACCTCTCCTCTTCCTCTCCCCTCCCTCCCCCCACCCCTCTCCCTCTTCTCTCCCCTCTCTCCTCTCTCCTCTTCTCCCCCCTCCCCCTCCCCTCCCCTCAACTCCCCTCCTTTTCGGAGACAAGGTTTGTTGTGGCTTAGGCTGACCTCAAACTCTCTGTGTAACTAAGGGTGACTTTGAACTCCTGATCCTCCTGCTTCTACATCCCACCATGTGTGTCACAGCATGATGAATGAGTAAATAACTCCATGCTTTTACTTGTGGAAGTTGCAGTGGCCTATAGATTTAATTGATTTTTTAAATGTGTATGAGTGCATGTCTGCATGCATGTATGTACACCAAGTACGGCCCTGGTGCTCAGAAAGACTAGAAGAGGGTGTAAGATCTTCTGAGACTGGAGTTACAGACAGTTGTGAGCTTCCATTCAGGTCCTGGAAACCAAATTTGGTTGCTCTGGAAGAACCACACTGTTGAGTCTCCTCTCCCCGCCCCACTTTTGAGACAAGGTCATCATAGTCTAGTCTACGATGGCCTCAATCTCATGATCCTCCTGCCTCAGCCTCCTGAGTGCTGAGATAACAGGTGAGTGCCAACATTCTTGGCTTGAGATTTAGGTAGCTTTTTTTTTTTTAGGAATGGGTGTCATGTAGCCCAGACTGGACTGAAACTGATTCTCTTGCCTCTGTCTCACAAGTACCGAGAGGATAGGAATCTACCACCATGCCTGCTGCTCTTTTCCCCTTTGGTGTTGGTGATACTAGAAAAGTACTCCAACACTGAGCCACAACCCTCCGAGATTGAGCTTTGATTAGTAATTGGTGTGGAGGCACATATTGGTGACATGTTGGCACTTGGAACTGCCCTGGTACATGCATAGTAATGCATTATATCCTGAATAGCAAGTTGGCAATATTCAAACCCATGAAGAACTCTTGATTTTTTTTTTTTTGATTTTTTGAGACAGGGTTTCTCTGTGTAGCTTTGGAGCCTATCCTGGCACTCACTCTGGAGACCAGGCTGTCCTCGAACTCACAGAGATCTGCCTGCCTCTGCCTCCCGAGTGCTGGGATTAAAGGTGTGTGCCACCAACGCCCTGCAAGAACTCTTGATTTTATAGTTGTGGTGTTGGGACAATCGAACCCAGAGTTGGCAGAACGTTTTTGGCATTTATTTAGGATTTGGTAGATTCTTAAATGCCTCCATGTAACCTGTCTCATGTTCTTGAGAGGATTTAACAAGCCATTAGGTTAAGTGAAAAATGTCTACAGCTTAAAGGCATTCTTTTAACAGGTGTGATTAATTTCCCTATGGTCACTGTGCCTTTCTAAATTTACACAAAAGAAAGAAACGGGGAACAAGGTGGCAGACATCAGGCGAAAGCAACTACAGCTGCAGGGATAACAATCTCATACACACCTGTACAAGACAAGGTCCGTCTAAGTGTGGCACTTCTGAGGCCACACTGAGCAGTACACATAAGCTATGTCAGTTCACTACATTTTTTATTTTTAAATTTTTTGAGACTGTTTTTTTGTAGTCCAGGCTGGTCTCCACCTTGTTACATAGAGGAGGATGAGCTTGAGTTTCTGATCTTTCTGCTTTAAGCTCCCCCAAATGTTGAGATTTCAGGCATGCATGACTATGTCTAGCTTTAAAAAAAATTAAATTAAATGTGTGTGTGTGTGTGTGTGTGTGTGTGTGTGTGTGTGTGTGTGTGTGTGTGGTGTGTGAGTGTGCTTTGTGTACCATCCTGCCTATGTGGAGGATCCATCTCAGGTGGTTAGGCTTGGTGCTAAGCTCCTTTACCAAGTAACACCCCCCACCCCACCAGCTTTTATATATAAACAGGGTCTTAGTAGCCTTGACTGGGTTATAGAATAGATTCTAGCTTTGATCCTCTTGCTTCCCAAATTCTGGGATTAGATGTTTGAACCAGCCTGTGGTATTTAAAAAACAAAAAACTAAACCGAAATAAACCAAGCAGGGTCTCATTTAGCCCTGTCTGGCCTTAAACTAGACCAGGCCTACTTCTGCCTCCTGCGTGCTGGAATTAATGGTGTGCATCATCACACCTGGCTTTTCCAGAGGTGCTCATTCATTCATTCATTCATTCATTCATTCACTCATTCACTCACGTGTTGGGGTGTTTTGTTTGCATGTATGCCTGTGCACTATGTGTGTTCTTGGTCTCTCAGAGACCTTGGGACCAGAGTTACATGATGGTTATGAATTGCCATGTGGTTGCTTGGAATTGAACTCAGGTCCTCTGGAAGAACAGCCAGTGTTCTTAACCACTGAGCCATTTCTCCAGCTCTTTCTCCAGAGTTTTTATTGGAATATTTGTATGGAGGCATGGTTAATGGACTATTTGGCCATATGTTTGAGCTCAGTCCCCAGCCTTCTTTCCCTCCCCAGATATTAGTTGGCAGTCCTTTAATCACTTGGTTGGGTTTTTTTGGTGACTATTTGGAGGTTTTCTCAGGACCACCAGGAATCATCTCAGTTGCATAATAAAGACACTTGCTTCACTCAGGAAATGTGAGAGTGTTTTGAAGCTTTGTGCCAGGAACTGGGGCATGTACAGTCCTCTCTCATAATCTGCAAGGGATTGGTGAGTTTAGGACTCCATGGGAATATCAGATTCCTCCAGTGCTCAAGTCCCTAAAAGACAATGGTGCAGGGCTGGGTGCTTTCTGCTAAGCCTCACAAGCTGAGTTCAGTTCTTATGACCCATAATGATGGAAGGAAAAAAACCAACTCTTGCATGTTGTCCTCAGATCTCCACAGACGTGGGCTGCATGCTCGTGTGCCCTCTCCCTCTCAAGAAATGTAAAAAATAAAATAGGTGCAGGACTTGTATATAACCTGTGACACCCTCCCGAATATTATATCTTTAGATGACTTACACCCAGTACAATGTCAAAATGATGTAAATAATATATGGTATTGTCTAGGGAAAAGTGTATGGACATGTTCAGTATAGATTTGCTCTACTACTGAGCTAAATCCCCAACCCCTTTCTTTTCTTTTTAAAAATAAAAACCTTGTAATATTTATTTATTGTGTGTATATGTATATTTCTGAGTGTAGAGGTCAGAAGATACTCCTGGGGAACCAGTTTTCCTTCTACCATGTTGATCCCGGGAATGGAACCCAGGCTTGGTGGCTAGTTGGGTCATCTCATCCGCTCCCAGTTCTTTCTTTTTTGATTGTTCTTTTTAATGTAGTTTAGGCTAACTTTGAACTTTCAGTGTAGCTGAGGATGATCTTCAACTTCTGATCCTCCTGTCCTTACTTCCCAAGTGTTAGGATCACTGGTGTGTGCCACCATGCTTTGTTTTATGTGGTGCTGATAGTGAAACCCAAGGTCCTCATGTATGCTAAGCAGGCAGTCTACTAATTGAGCTATATCTAGCTGTCTAGGTTTCCTTTCTGTTCTTGTGATAAAATACCTTGCCAAAAACAGGTTAGGGGAAAAGGGGTTTTTTAACTTACGGTTCTAGGTTACATTATAGTCAGTCATTTTTGGGAGGTTAAGGCAGAAGAAATTTGAAGCAGCTAGTCACATCACATCCACACTCAAGAACAGCGAGAGATACACACATGCATACTGCTCAGCTCACTTTCTCTTCTTTTATATGGTCTAGGACCCAAACTCAGAGACTAGTGCCACCCAGTTTTAGGCTGGATCTTCTTATGTCAGTTAATGAAATTAAGAAATTCCAAGCCAGGCTGGGTAGTGGTGGCTCATGCCTTTAATTCCAGCACTTGGGAGGCAGAGGCAGTCAGCCTGGTCTACAGAACAAATTCCAGGACAACCAGGACTGTTACACAGAGAAACCCTGTCTTGAAAAACCAAAAGAAAAAAAAAGAAATTCTAAGCCAGTTGTGGTGGCATATGTCTTTAATCCCATCACTCAATAGGCAGAGGCAGGTGGATCTCTGTGAATTTGGGAGCAGCCCTGGTCTAATAGTGATTTCAAAGCCATCCAGGACTGCATAATGAGACCTTTGTCTTAAAAAATTAAATCCCTGATAGACATGCTCAAAGGCCAGTTTGATCTAGACAGTTGCTATTTGAGACCCTCTCCCCAGGTGATCATAGATTGTAAGAAGTTGATAATTAAAACTAAACATCACTGCTCCATCTCTCCCTCTCCTTTCCCTCCCTCCCTCCCTCCCTCCCTTCCTTCCTCCCTCCCTCCCTCCCTCCCTCCCTTCCTCCTCCCTCCCTTCCTTCCTCCCTCCCCCTCCCTCCCTTCCTCCCTCCCTTCCTTTCTTCCTTCCTTCCTTCCTTCCTTCCTTCCTTCCTTCCTTCCTTCCTGAAGCTGTATTTTGCTGTATATCTGAGGCTGGCCTTGAATTTATTATGGTCCTTTTGCCTCAGCTTCCTGGGAAGCTGGAATTAGACCTGTGCCCTAACATGTAGCTTTCTTGGTTTTCTTATTTCAGTATAAACTGTTTTTTGAGTTTGTCTTATTCCATCAGGTCATCTGTATCCATGATGTTTCTTCCATCTACCGAGTGCCGCTTCTTTTGGAGGAGCAAGGCGTGGTTCAATATTTTAAAGAGAGATTGGACCTGCCCATCAGTGATTGTTCAAGTAATCTGCTTTTCAAGTGGAAAGCCATGACTGACAGGTATGTGAAAGGAATTTTTATGTAAAATTATTTTAACATATATAGGACTTCTAAAAAATTTCTCCCAATTCTTTCCAGACTTTCTCAGTCTTTATAAATACATAGGAAATTAGGACTGCAGGATTACAGATGAACATACTATAGCATCTGGCTTTATGTGAATTTGAATTGAGTTTCTTATGCTTTTGTGGCAAGTTCTTTACTGACTTAGCTATCACCCTGACCTCTTTACGTAATTTTTAATAATTCTTGGGCTTGTAGGTAGAAGTAAAACCTACTTTAAAGGGTCAGTATGTCCTGTTTACAATTTTATATGTGTATGTTCGGGTATGGATGTATCTAAATCTGTTGTTAGAGTATTCCTCTGTGTTCTTGGAAGATTTTTGAAGATGTTGACTTTGCTGTACTTAAACCCAAGTGAGTAAAAGGAATTTGGATTCTCAAAGGAATATATAGGCCAGGCTGGCCTTGAACTCACAGAGATCTGCCTGTCTTTGTCTCCTGTGTGCTGGGATTAAAGGTGTGGGTCACCACTGCCCAGCTCAAAGTAATATTTTTAATTCTGGAAGTTGTTTGATTTATATATTAATTTAATTTTTGTTTACTGAATATTTACCCCACCCCTCCCTTTTATTTTTTCAGTCCTAGGGCCAGAACTCAGGGCCTTGTGCATGTTAGGCAAGTGCTCTGTTGTTGAGCCACATCCCTAGCCTAATTTATAATTGTAAGTCTTGCAGAGTTTTTGTTTTATTTACTATCTAGCTAACATTTCCTAAAGAGGATCCTTTAAATGGGAAGTTTGGGTCTGCTATTACCATTAGCTCTGGCAGTGATTTGTTGCTTGTTTGTTTTGGCCTTGAACTTTTGCTTTTCCTCTAGAGTGATGGGGCTATATAGGTATCCATCACCATTCCCAGCTCCCATCCAATAGTTATATATTTTTAAAAATTCTTCTTTTAAAATTACATTCATTATTTTGTGCACATGCACACTTGCACACCAGTAAAAAGACAACTTTATAGGAGTCGATTCTCTTTCCTTCCCCCAGATCCTTAATTGTATCAGTAAAGACAAGGCCATTTGTTTAACATTTTATTTTTGAGATTTATTTATTTATCATGTATACAGTGTTCTGCCTGCATGTGTGCCTGCAGGCCAGAAGAGAGTACCAGATCTCATTACATATGGTTGTGAGCCACCCTGTGGTTTCTGGGAATTGAACTCAGGACCTCTGGAAGAGTAGGCAGTGCTCTTAACCACTGAGCTATCTCTCCAGCATGACAAGGCCATTTTTATAAGTTCTTTTTTATTGTTGTTTGTTTTTCCCCCCAAGACAGTGTTCCTCTTTGTAGCCCTGACTGTCCTGGAACTCGTTCTATAGACCAGAGAGGCCTCAAACTCAGAGGTCTCCACCACTGTATTCTGAGTGTTGGGATTAAAACTGTGTGCTGCTACACCCAGTTTAAAGGCATGAGCCTCCATGTCCAGAGAACTTTTTTTCCCTCTGAGGATCGAACCCAGGGCTTCAAGCATACAAGCCTTATTGTGTGAGGTACATCTCCAACCTGGTGGGGACCAATACAGCTTACCAGAGTCTTCATAGTAAATGGAGATTGCAATATCTGTATCATTTTGGCAGTGATATTGGTTTATTGATAACTTCAGTGTAGAATGGCTACCTCTTCATTGTAATCTGTAGAACCATGTAAGGAGTCAGAGGGGTGAGCTGGAAGCTCTGCCACTCAGAAGCCAAGAGTCCTGGTTAAAGTGGATGTGTTTCTTTTATGGCACCCCAAGCTAAAATGAGATACCTGTTCGCATTTTGGGACCTGCCTGTGATGTGTGGGCCTGTAAAGTAGACTCTCCTTCCCATTTGCCAACAACTCACAGTAATAGCAGAAACCTGCCTCACACATCTGTGATGGCTGTGTTAATCATGTGAGGTGGACCTTTGGTTGATCTTGGAAGTGAAAGAAAGTGAAATGACGGATGGGCTAGGACATCAGCCAGCCAGCACAGCAGCCCCCACCCCGGGGTGTTTGGCTCATGCACTCACCTGTCCTATCTATCACTGTGACTTCTGTCAAGGAAGTCTGGACATGAGTGAATAGAAGGAGGAGCCTATAATTGCCTTTAGTGTGCCTTCTTTTGGGTCAAAGCCATGTCCTTTCCTCTTTGTGGGGAGAAAAAGTGAGGTCCAGCTAACTCCTTGTACACTGGCAGCTGCAATTACTATGTAGGTGGACCACACCTTGGGACAAAATATCTGCTTCTGGTGGCATCTCTGATATCTGGCTTGAGGTTAACTTGCTTTCTGTTATCAGGAATTCATCATCACCAGTATAATCAATCAATCAATCAATCATCATCATCATCATCATCATCATCATCATCATCATCATCATTTTGTGATATTGGGGATTGAACCCAGGGCCTCATGCATCTAGGCAATTGCTTTACCACTTCTGGCCACACACAGCTGTTAATTCTGCAGAGCAAGATAAAACTAAGCAGAGTTAAAGGCTTGACAGCCTTCCCTCAGGTTCTTCATCTATTAATCTTCCTGGGAAGTCTTACCTTTCCTGTTACTTTTAGTTTCTTAGCTTTTTTTTCTCCACCCAGCCTAGGTTTTATTTTTGTGTTTTTAACTTATTTTATGTTTTTGAGGCAGTGCCTCACTGTGTAGCCTGACTAGCTTGGAACTCGATATGTAGATCAGGGGAGGATTCAGACTCATAGTGATCTCTGCCTGCCTTTGCCTCCTGTGTGTTACCACATCTGGCTTATTTTTTATTTTTGAGGTGGAATCTCATGTATCGTAGGCTGTCCTTGAACTCACTTTGTAGCTGAGGATGATCTTGAACTTCTGATCATCTTGTCTTCACTTCTTCAGTGCTAGGATTGATGACAGCTGTGTTGTCACCATGCCCATTTCTACATGGTGCTGAGGATAATCAAACCAAGGGCTTCTAGCATGGTAGGCAGGCACTCTACCAACTAAGCTACATGCCTGTTTTTGTTTTTGCATATGTCTATGCAATTTTGCGCCTCTCTCTCTCTCTCTCTCTCTCTCTCTCTCTCTCTCTCTCTCTGTGTGTGTGTGTGTGTGTAAGGTGCATTCGTATATTTATGTACATGCATGTGGAGGTCCAAGGTTGACATCTGGTATTTTCCTCAATATCTCCACTTTATATATTGAGATAGGTCTCTTGCTGATTCTGGAGCTTGCTACTTCAGCTAGTCTGATTAGCCAGCTTGCCCTGGGGAACCCATCTCTACTTCCCTTGCCCTGGGATTACAGCTAGGCCACTATACCCATCCTGCATTTACATGAGTTCAAGTGTTTCATCCACTAAGTCATATCCTCAGCTCCCAATCTGTTTTTGATACTGTTTTTTGCTCACACTGCAGATGAAGATATGAAAGGGGGCCGTTTCCTTATGTTAACATTTACCTCTGTTTTTGGGGCAAGAACTTGCTTCAAAGCTCTACAACGTCATCTCCATACTTAAGATCTGATCACCGTATTTTTCATGTTCTCTGGACAGGTTTCCTAACAAAATCAACACTGAAAATTGTCTCTATAATTGTGAAATGTGATTGAATGTCTTTTGTAGAATGGAATTTTCTCATTAAAATGATCTAAATGTCTTGTAATACTTTAAATAGTTCTTAGTGCCATTCTTCAGACATGTCACAAATAACCAGACTTCAGTACGCCAATTGAGAATGCGACAATTTTAAATGTAAACAATTTTGAATGCATTTTCTTATACAATGTCACCTTACAAACATACTGGAATGTTTCCTGTCAACAAGTACATTGCATTTTCTTATATAATGTTACTTTATAAACTAATTTATGAACAGCTCAGTGTTTATTAGATAGCTTTTTAATTTTTTGTTTTGATACTTTTAAGTTTTCCTCTGATCAACTCTGAGATTTATATCTATACCTGCTTATGTAAGCCAACATTGAGGATTCTTGGGATTTCTAAAGAAACTTTGCTTTTTAATCTTTGTGTGTGTGGGTGTGTATGTGTGCACAGTGCATTTGTGTTAGCATGTGCATGTGGGGACAGAGGACAATTTCTGTGGAGTCTCTTGTTTCTACCTCCTACCTCCTCATAGCAATGCTGGGATTACAGAGGTATATTGCCACACCTGCCTTTTTACATGGTTTCTGGAGATAAGAATTCAGGCCCTCATCTTTATTTGTCAAGTGCTTCACCCACTGAGCCATCTCCCCAGCTCTTCTTATGCTTTTGAAATCTTTTTTGGTGACCAGATTTTGGCATGTTGGAGGAGAGGTTTGTGTAAAGAGTGTCTTGTCTGTTCCTAAGATTCTGAAAAGTATCTTGGAATAAGAGCAGTGGCTGCATTGTTGATTGTGATGTTTCATAGTGTACATATGGACTTTGAGCTTGTTTCCCCTCTCAGGTATGAAAGACTGCAGAAGATATGCTCCATAGCTCTGGTTGGTAAATACACCAAACTCAGGGACTGCTATGCCTCTGTGTTCAAAGCACTGGAACACTCAGCCTTGGCCATCAACTACAAGTTGAATCTGATGGTGAGTCCCAGCCTGCCCTTCTAGCTCTTTCTTTATTTTAGTTTTAGTTATTTGTATGTGTAGCTATGTCTATGTGTGGGTGTGTACATGTGAGTGGAAGTGCATGAGGGAGGCCAGCGGCATTGGATCTCCCTTGAACTGGAGACACAGGTGGTTGTAAGCCACTTGATATGGGTGCTGGGAACCCAGCAGTGGGTGCTCTTAACTGCTGAACCACCTTTCAAGACCTTCTAGATAGTTCTGTCACTCCAGTATTTTATATTCTAAAGAGGCAGATTGGACTGGGTTGTGGCTCAGTGTTGGAGTGATTACTTAGCACAATCAAGGCCCTGGGTTCCATTCCCAGCACTGCAAAACAAGTAAACAAACACAATTTACTGTTCTGATGCTGTGAAGAAACATCATGGCCAAAGCAATTATATTTGTAATTGGCAGCTTGCTTACAGTTTCAGAAGGTTAGTCCATTATCATCATGGCAGGAGCATGGCAGTAGGCAGGCAGGCTTGGTGCTGGAGAAGTAGCTATGAGTTTACATCTTATCCACAAGTTTCAGGCAGAGAGAGGAACACTGGTCCTGGCGTGGGCTTCTGAAACCTCAAAGCCCATCCCCAGTGACACACTTCCTCCAATAAGACCACACCTCCTAATCCTTCTCAAATAGTTCCATTAACTAGGGACCAAACATTCAAACATATGTGCCTATGGGGGGCATTCTCCTTCAAACCATCACAGTTGGCGATGTGGCTCAGTGCTGGAATGCTTACTTAGCATGATCAAGGCCCTCCCTAGGTTCCTTCCCCAGCCCTGCAAAACAAATAAACACAATTTATAAATTCCCAAAGAGGCAGATTATGATGAAGGGCTTTTACGTTCAACCACTGTATGGAAAGTTGAACAGGAAGGCTGACAGGACTCAACATACAGTCCTAGCCATGTCTAAGATTTATGATAGCCAGAGAATACAAAAGAATATTGGCAAATGGAAGAGTCCTATGGGGTAGAATCTGGGGAAAGGCAAGTGCAAGCTTACCAGAGGCCTTTTCAGCACAAAGCTGCATAAATTCAGCTGGAAGTCCCCAGTGATAACTATAATAATGTATAAAGTGCTCTTTACTAGGAAGCTCAGTAGAGATTCAGTGCCCAGGTCATTTCTTTTTCTTCTTCCTCTCCCTCTTCTATTTTTCTCTTTCCATCTCCCTCTCCTTCTCCCCTTACACTTTGTGGTACAAGGATTGAACCTAGGACTTTGAGTATTCTAGGCAAATGCTGTGTCACTAAGCTGTATTCCTAACCCTCTTAATTTTATATTTTTCGATAGAGCTTTGCTAGTTTGACCAGACTGGCCTCAATTCACTCCGTACCTTATAAGATCTTTCAGGAAGAGTGAGGCCTTGTGAGCTACTAATAAGCTAGGCTAACTCTCAATTATTGAATAACTGTTAGAGATAGCTGTATTATTTTTGAGTGCTTATTTTTCTTAAATGTTCCTTTAACCTGATGGATTTTTGATGTTTTTTTTTTAAGTACATTGACTCCATTGATCTGGAGCCAGTCACCAAAGCCGAGGACCCTGTGAAATTCCATGAAGCTTGGCAGAAGTTGTGCTTGGCCGAGTGAGTACCAAGGACTGTCCACAGGAGGAGGACAATGTCATTGCGCTCTCTCTATAATTATTCCACTTGTTATTTTTTTGTGCATTTGTAGTTATGAGTCTTTGTGGTCCTTGTAGGTGGTTGTGCAGCATTCATGCCACATTGCATTCAGGTGTGACATTTGAACTCAGGGGACATGGACAGTAGAAGTGGTTTTATTTGAAGAGGGTGGGGAGACTGCATTAGAGGGAAAGGGTGCTGATTTTCCTGAAAGATGTAGTAATGACTACTACATATATAAAATTCCATATGTTTGCTAATTTATTTTTATTTTAGTTAGTTAATTGCTGAAATAGGGCCTGTGTAGCCCCAACTGGCCTGGTAACTATGGAGCTCAGGATGACCTTGAACTCCTGATCTTTCTGTTTCAACCTCCTAGGTTTGGGGCTTACAGACATGCGTCATCATGCCTGGTTTATGAGGCTTTGGGGATCGAATCCCAGGGCTGCCTGTTAGACAAGCACTCTGACAACTGAGCTGTATCCCCAGCCCTTCTCATGTTCTGTTTCTCCCCTCCCTTTTCCTTTCTGTAAGTCATTGAGAGAACCCTAGGGCAGCATTGTATTTTGAGGTTACTTTGATCTTCCTGATTTTTCCCTTGAACTATTTTTTTTGTTTGCTTATTTATTTATTTTTTTTTTGAGACAGGCTTTCTCTGTGTAACAGTCCTGGCTATCCTGGAACTTGCTCTGTAGACCAATCTGGCCTCAAACCCACATAGATCCAAACAAACTATTGTTTTTTAGCTTGAGTGTTTGCTCTAGCCAGGACATTTTCATTCACTGTTACTTAATTGGCCATTGAAACCATAGGGTGATTTTCCCAGTTTAAGTCTTTCTGATGATGTAAGAGAGCTGAAAGTTTTTATATAGTACTTAGAACCCAGCTAGGTGTGATGGTACATACCTGTAATCCCAACACTTGGGACGATGAGGTAGGAGGGTCCAGAGTTCAAGTCTAGTCTTGTCTATAGAGTGAATTGGGGACTGGTCTGCACTCCATGAGTTTCTGTCTCAAAAATTTAATGACAACTGGCCAGGTGGTGGTGGCACACACCTTTATTTCCAGCACTTGGGAGGCAAAGGCAGGTGGATCTCTGTGAGTTCGAGGCCAGCCTGGTCTACAGAGCCAGTTCCAGGACAGCCTCCAAAGCTACAGAGAAACCCTGTCTCAAAAAACAAAAAACAAAACAAAACAAAAAAATTAACGACAACAAAAGGATTTTAACTTATTTTTATTTTTACTCATTTTTTTGTTTTGTTTTGTTTTTTTCTGAGACAGGATTTTTCTGTGTTCTGGAACTCACTCTGTAGAGCAGGCTGGCCTCAAAGTCACAGAGATTCCTCTGCCTCTGCCTCCCTAGTGCTGGGGTTAAAGGTGTGCGCCACCAATGCCCAGCCTATTGTTATTCATTCATTTATTCATTCATGTTTCTCTCTTTTTCCCTTTCTACCAGCCATGAGTAGAATTCTTTTTCTTTCTTTTTGTTTGTTTTTCCGGACAGGATTTCTTTGTGTAACAGCCCTGGCTGTCCTGGAACTTGTTCTGTAGACCAGGCTGGCCTGGAACTCACAGAGATCCGCCTGCCTCTGCCTCTTAAGTGCTGGAATTAAAGTCATGTGGCACCATTGCCTGGAAAATTATTTTATTTTATATTCTTTTATCTTTTGAGACAGATCTCATTATATAGTCCAGGCTGGCCTAGAACTCTGAACCCTCCTGTCTCAGCCTCTGGAGTGCTGGGATTGCAAATATGTATCATCACACACAGTTCTCAGTGTAGTCTTTGTTTTTGTTTTGATTTATTGGGACAGACTCTTGCTATTTAGCCACAAGTCATCTAGCCTAAAACTTGTAGCAGTTCTCTTGCATCTACCTTCTGAGTGTTGGGTTAATAGGCATGTACTTCCATGACTGTCTGTATTTTTTATTGAGTTAAATTTCTCAGTTGCTATCTTAGAATCCACCAAGACCTATCAGAAAATATATATTAAAGTCAGTTGTGAGAAACTGTCATAAGTCCCCATAAGGTTGTGCTTCAAAGATGTTTAATTATGTAATCTTTTCTAAAAGTAGACCTCAGACATTCACTAGTGATTGTGCCAGGCGTTGAGTTTGGGAACATTGAACATAACTGATGAAAACCCAAGTTTTAAAAATAAACGTAATGTGGGTTGGTGAGAGGGCTTAGAAGGTAAAAGTTCTTGCTGCTAAGCCTGATAGCTTGAGTTCGATCCTTGGCACCCACATAGTGGAAGAAGAGAACCAACTGTTACAAGATGTCCTCTGACCTTCACATACTCGCTGTGGCATGTACTACTTGCCCATATACACAGGCAACCTGGACCCACAGACACACAGAGTAACTAATTAATTAAAAGTACCTTCAGGACAGTGGGTCATCAACTTTACTTTCATCTTGTGTTAATTTCAGTGGTATTCTTGTGCCTGGAGGCTTTGGAATCCGAGGAACCTTGGGAAAACTCCAGGCAATTTCTTGGGCAAGGACAAAGAAGATTCCATTTCTGGGTAAAACTTTTGTTTATTGATGCTATGAGTTTAAGTGTTTTTCAGTGCTGGGAATTTAAGGGTACATGCAAGGAAACTCTGCCATTGAGGTATATTGACAGCTCTTATTCAGGTTTTTGACATAAGGGAGGTGTCATACCTTAGTTGGGGGTAACATGTAATAAGGTTTGTTTTTGTGAAGGTGTGAACTTAGTTTTGAAAGTCAGGTACTAAATTGTTTGCTACAGGACTTATCGAATTGAATGTGGCTCCTAGCTTGATTTTGTAAGTAAAGTGTTATTATAACACAGCCCAACCAATTTGTTTTGCATATTGCTGATGGCTATACAGTTGGAGAAGATCCAATGACTTGTAAAGCCTAGAATTATTATTTATATAGTTTATAAGAAACATTTGTCTCTGAGTATCAAGAAGGTGGAAGAAGTCTGTTTCTTCATTCTTCTTACCAGTCCTCTTAGTACTTGCAGCAAAAAACCATTCTACAGAACTCTGTAATAACCTTTCTGTTTGAAAAAGAAGTGCTTAAGCCTGGCGGTGGTGGCATACACCTTTAATCCCAGTACTCGGTAGGCAGAGGCAGGCAGATCTTTGAATTTAAGGCCAGCTTAGTCTGTCAATTGAGTTCCAGGATAGTCAGGGCTACATAGAGAAACCCTGTCTTGAACAAACAAACAAACAGCAACAACAACCAAAAGCAAAGAAAAAAGTGCGTAAGTTGAAACTTTGTGTGTGTATGTATGGTACTGGGGATCAAACCCTGGGCCTTGTGTATGCCAAATAAGCCCTCTGCTACTGAGCCATACCCACAGCTCTAAGTTGAAACTTATATTCATTTTAGAGAATATAATAGGAAAAGATATACCAGTGCCACAAGAGTAACTCTGTTAAACTTTACTTAAACCAGGTCTTTTTTCTTCCTTAAGAGATGAAGTCTTACTGTCTTATTTAGGCTTATCTTGAAGTTCTTGGTTCAAGCTATCCTCCTGTCTCAGCATCCCAAATACTGGGACCACATTCATATATCACTGTACATTCAGAGGCAGGTCTTTTGAATGCTCTTGTTTAAATTGCAAAGCCTAGTTTTTGTAACAGGAAGGCTGGATGTGCTAAAGGCAACTCTGCTGCTTGAGATTCGGGTAGGAGGGCACAGAGGCCCAGACTCCCACGGTGTTTCAGGTATTCTGGTGGGTTTGTGAACTGAAGGGAAGGTTTTCTGTCTTTTACTATCATCAGAGTATTAGGTGTTAGTTTTTTCTATTACCTGCTGTTTTCCTGGATACTCCAGACTCTTGGAGAAAAACTAGGACACTTGCTTTGTTTATCCTGACCTAACTTCATTTGGTCCATTGTGACTTTTTGCTTGTTAAGATGGGGTGTTCAGGCTGGGGAGATGGCTCAGTGGGCAACAAACATCCTGACTTGATCCACAACACCCACATTAAAATCTAGGTATGACTGTACATGCATATAACCATAACACTGTGTGTGTGTGTTGGGGGGGGGGCGGTGACAGGATACAGGAGGATTGCTGGGGCTTGCTGGCCAGCTAGCCTAGATGAATTTGGCAAGCTCCAGGTTCACTGAGAGCCCTGTGCCAAAGGAATAAGGTAGAGATGGATAATGCAGGGCACCTGACTTACTCCTCTGGCCTCTGCACTTGGGCATACACTATTACCCCTCATGTGCGTATATGTCATGTACATATACATATAAAAAGGGCCATGTGTATTAGTTCCTTTTCCATTGCTATGATAAAACACCATGGCCAAGACATTTATGGAAGGAAGGGTTTATTTGAGTCTTACAGTTCCAGAGGGAGAAGAATCCATGACCATTATGATGGGGAGCATGGCAGCAGGCAAGCAGGCATGGCACTGGAGCAGTAGCCAAGAGCTCATACTTTGATCTGTAAGCAGGAAGCAAGAGAGCTAACTCAAAATGCAAGTCTTTTGAAACCTCAAAGCCTGCCTGCAGAAACATTTCTTCGAGCAAGGCCACACCTCCTAGTCACTCCTCCAACAGCCTCCAGCTGGAGACCAAATATTCAAACTTATGAGTCTATGGGGGCTGTTGTCATTTCAGGCTGGCCTCAAGGTTGCCTTATATCCAAGGATGACCTTGAATTCTTGATACTCCTATTTTCACTTCCTCAGTGCTGGGATTACAGATAGGCACCAGTTTATGCCATTTTGGGGAATGGAACCTGGAGTTTTGAGCATGTTAGGCAAGCACTCAATCAGCTGAACTACAACTCTGCCCTTCACTGCTTTTTAAAAATCTCTCTCTAAACTCAGTTTTCATCTAAGACTTGGTTAAAGCTTCTGATGTGATTTTTCATTGTGCAGAAGGTTTGCAAGTTGTTCTCATGTCCCTCTACTTCATGTGTACTCTTTATTCTTTTTTATTTTTGTGCAGTTAAAGGCATGTAATTTTAACAAAGACAAAATGGCCAATAAGTACCATTTTGTTTTACCTGCATGTATGTCTGTGCACCACATGCGTGCCTGATGGCCTTTGAGGTCAGAAGAAACATCGGATTCCCTAGAACTAGAGCCCAGGGTTTGTTAGTTGCCATATGGGTGCTGGAAACTGAAACAAGTTCTCCCTTTCTCTTTCTCTCTTTTGGTTTTTTGAGACAGGGTGTCTCTGTGCTGCTGAGCCTCAAGTGTTCTTTTTTATGTGGTATATTTTATATCTGGTCTCCTAATACATAAAAAATATATAAGATGGCCAGTGAAATTCTTTTTTCATTTCTACTGTTTTAATCTATTTTTTCAAGATTTTGTACATATACATAGTATATGTTGAATGTATTTTCTCTCATATCCCCATCCTCAAGTGAGCCTTGAATTTGTTGTGTGGCCGAGGCTGGCTTTGAACTCCTGATCCTCCTGCCTACACCTCCCACGTGCTAGGATTACAGTTAACACATCTCTGCTTCATAGCATCATATCTCTTTATGCCTGAGCCATATGGAACTTTCTGAAGTTCTTTGAGCTCTCAGCCATTTCCTGCTTATCCCTTTAACCCTGGCATGCTTGTGCATTGATGGCTTCTCCCCTTGCATCTCCTGGATCACATGTATATGTCTGTAACAGCATCTGAAATGTTCCTTCCTGTCTGTTTATAGCAGGGAGTCGGTGGGCTGCAGTGAGTGTGGAGATAGGTTCACAAGCATCTATATGGCAACAGGCCTGTAGTGACCCAGGCTTTTGTCTTCTGCTCCTCTTTTAAAGATTTATTTTTATTTTATGTGCATGGATATTTGGCCTGTATGTGTGTCTGTGTGCCACATGCATGCAGTATCTATCCCTGGAGACCTGAAGAGGGCTTTGGATCTTCTGGAACTGGAGTTACAGACATTTTGAGTTGCCATATGTTGGTGCTGAGAACCTGGGTCCTCTACAAGAGCAATAAGTGCTCCTAACTTCTTTTTTCCCTGCCTATTCTCTCTTTTTAATTTTTTTCTTTTTTTTTTTTATTAATTCAAGTTAGGGAACAAGCTTGTTTCACATGTAAGTCCCTTCTCCCTCTCCCTCCCCTCACCCCCTCCTCCCCCACCCCAAACCTACCCCCCACCCCATCCACCCACCACTCCCCAGACAGGGTAGGACCCTCAATGGGGGCTCTGGAGTGTCCAACAAATCTTCCTGTGTTGGGCCTGGGCCCTTCCCCATGTATCCAGGGCCAGAGTGTATATCCCTTCATGTGGGATGGGCTCTCAAAGTCCCTTCTTGCACCAGGGAAAAATACTAATCCACTACCAGGGGCACCCTGGAGTGCAGAGGCCTCCTTATTGACATCCATGTTCAGGGGGCTGGATCAGTCTTGGCCTCCCCGATAGTCGATATGCTCTCCCTTGTTCAGGCCAGCTGTTTCTGTGGGTTTCTCCAATCTGGTACAGACCCCTTCGATCTTCATTCCTCCCTCTCTTCAACTAAATTCCAGATTTCAGCTCAGTGTATTTCTGTGGATGTCTGTCTCTGCTTCCATCAGCCACTGGATGAGGGCTCTAGGATGGCATAAAGAGTAGTCATCAATCTCATTTTAGGGGAAGGGCTTTTAGGTTATCCTCTCCTCCATTGCCTGGATTGTCAGATCGTGTCATCCTTGTAGGTCTCTGGAGATCTCCCTAGTTCCAGATCTCTTCTCGGACCTAAAGTGGCTCCCTCTAATATGGTATCTCTTATCCTGCTCTCTCCTCTATTCTTTCCCATACTCAATATCTCTGCTCCTCCATTTCCTCTCCTCTACTCTTCTCATGCTCTTATTGTGGCAGCACCCTCTCCCCTACCCTCATGCTCCCAATTAGCTCAGGAGTTCATGCCACTTCCCATTCCTGGGGTCTATTTATCCCTTAGAGTCCTTCATGTTTCCTAGTTTCTTTGGTGAAGAGGATTATAGGCTGGTAAACCTTTGCTCTATGTCTAAAATTCATATATGAGTGAGTACATACCATGTTTGTCTTTTTGTGACTGGGTTACCTCACTCAGGATGGTTTCTTCTAGTTCCATCCATTTGCCTGCGAATTTCAAGATTCCATTGCTTTTTTCTGCTGAGTAGTACTCCATTGTATAAATGTACCACATTTTCTCTATCCATTCTTCAGTTGAGGGACATCTAGGTTGCTTCCAGGTTCTGGCTATTACAAACAATGCTGCAATGAACATGGTTGAACATATGTCCTTGTTGTATGAACATGCAGTATTTGGGTATATACCCAAGAGAGGAATGGCTGGATCTTGAGGTAGACCGATTCCCTTTTTTCTGAGCAACCACCATACTGATTTCCAGAGCGGTCTTACAAGTTCACACTCCCACCAGCAAAGGAGGAGTGTTCCTTCTCCACATCCTCTCCAGCATAGATTGTCATTGGTATTTTTGATTTTAGCCATTCTGACAGGTGTGAGATGGTATCTCAGAGTTGTTTTGAGTTGCATTTCTCTGATGGCCAAGGGTTTTGAGCACTTTCTTAAGTGTCTTTCAGCCATCTCAGATTCCTCTGTTGAAAATTCTCTGTTTACTTCTGCACCCCACTTTTTAGTTTCATTGTTTGGTGTTTTGGTGGCTAGCTTCTTGAGCTCCTTGTATATTTTGGAAATCAGCCCTCTGTCAGATGTGGGGTTGGTAAAGATCTTTTCCCATTCTGTGGGTGGTCGTTTTGTCTTACTGACTGTGTCCTTTGCCTTACAGAAGCTTCTCAGTTTCAGGAGGTCCCATTTATTAATTGCAGACCTCAGTGTCTGTGCTACTGGTGTGATGTTCAGGTCTTTTTAATTTTTTTATTAATTAATTTTTTTTTTACATTCCAATCCCAGTTCCCCCTCCCTCCTCTCCTCCCGCTCCTCTCCGCTCCCCCCACCTCCTATCTTCTCCTTGGAGAGGGTAAGTCCTCCCCTAGAAAGTCTACTAAGTCTGTCCCATCATCTCGTTGAGGTAGGACCAAGGTACCTCTCCACCCCCCACACCCCTGTGTCTAGGCTGAGCAAGGTATATCTCCATATAGAATGGGTTTCACTAAGTCAGTTTGTGCATTAGTGTTAGATCTTGGACCCACAGCCAGTGGCCTCATATATTGTCCCAATCACACCATTGTTGCCTATATTAAGGGAGTCTAGTTCGGTATTATGCAGGTTTCCCATTTGTCAGACCTGAGTCAGTGATCTCTCACTAGCTCGGGTCAGCTGATTCTGTGAGCTTCCCCATCATGGTCTTGACTCCTTTGTTCATATTATTGCTCTTCCCTTACTTCGATTGTACTCCAGGAGCTTGGCCCAATGGTTAGTTATGGATTTCTGCGTCTGATTCCATCTGTTTCTGGAAGAGGGTTCTAGCTTCTCTGGGGTTGTGAATTGTAGGCTGGATATCCTTTGTTTTATGTCTGGTATCCATTTATGAGTGAGTACATACTATATTTGTCTTTCTGGTTTTGCGTTACCTCTCTCAGGATGGTTTTCTTCTAGTTCTGTCCATTTGCCTGCAAATTTTAGGATGTCATTGTTTTTCTTAGTGCTGAGTAGTAATCCGTTGTGAAAATATACCACATTTTCTTTATCCATTCTTCAGTTGAGGGGCATCTAGGTTGCTTCCAGGTTCTGCCTATTATGAATAATGTTGCTATGAACATAGTTGAGCAAATGTCCTTGTGGTATGAATGTGTCTTCTTTGGGTATGTGCCCAATAGTGATATTGCAGGGTCTTGATGTAGGTTGATCCCTAATTTTTTGAGAAATCACTATACTGATTTGCACAGTGGCTGTACAAATTTGCACTCCCATC
This sequence comes from Cricetulus griseus, assembly GCF_003668045.3. Lineage (NCBI taxonomy): Eukaryota > Metazoa > Chordata > Mammalia > Rodentia > Cricetidae > Cricetulus > Cricetulus griseus. The sequence goes on from NC_048604.1 coordinate 97,843,349, forward strand.
AGAAATGGAGGAATGTTCCCTTTTCTCCACATCCTCTCTAGTATAAGCTGTCATTGGTGTTTTTGATCTTAGCCATTCTGATTAATGTAAGAAGGTATTTCAGAATTGTTTTGATTTGCATTTTCCTGATGACTAAGGATGTTGAACATTTACTTAAGTGTCTTTCCACCATTTAAGATTGTTCTGTTGACAATTCTCTGTTTAGATCTCTATCTCATTTTTAATTGGATTATTTGGTAGTTTGATTTCTAGTTTCTTGAGTTCTTTGTATATTTTCAAGATCAACCCTCTGTCAGGCCACCTCTTCAACTTCTGAGCCACCTCTCCAACCCATTTCTGTCTTTTTCGAGCACCTGCTCAGTTTCATGTTGTGTCCCCTCCCCTGCTTTGTGCCACATACCTGCCCATAGCACCAGTGCCAGCCCCTGCTGCTCCTTTTCTCCCAGAGATTAGCAGCCCCACCTCCTTAGGAGCTCATCCTCAGATTGGCCAACCTCAGGTTGCCCTGTGGCCAAGGCCATATTTTGATTGTGAAATCTTGAGAAGCAGGAATGTGAAATCTCAGCCCAAGGAGACTTGCTCTTGAGTTGGGGTGTTGTTAGATATGCTCTGAAAGACTAAAAAATTTTGAAACAGCTCTGCAGCCTACATAGACATAGGTGCCTTGGTTCAAGAACAGTTGCAGCAGATGGCACATTTGTCTTCTGGGAGCTTGACATTTCCTCATCTGCCCTCCAGTTGCTTCTTGCTCACCTCTGGACCTTAGGTTGCTCCTTTAGTTTTAACCCCTATCACACACTGCTCTGCAGGAACTATTCTGAGTGCTAAGCGGATCACAGGGAACAAAACAGGAAATCTTTTTCTCCTGAGGTTTGCATTCTAAGAGAATCCAGGAAATAGTTGAACACAAAATGTACTAGATACAAAACATGTTCATGTGCTTCTCCTAATAGGAATTTGCCTTGGAATGCAACTGGCAGTGGTCGAATTCGCAAGAAACTGCCTGAACTTGAAAGGTAAGCCCAAAGTTTCTAACCATTATTTAAAACAAGAACATATGTCAGCAATATTGGTAAATCACTAAATGTCTTTGTCTTTAGATGCTAATTCTACAGAATTTGAGCCAAACACTCCAGTTCCATTGGTAAGTGGCTTGTGGATTTTTCTGGGTCCAGTCATTTTCATTCTGTTTCAGTTCCTGCCTAAACCCTGAGGGGTGATTATTGTTTTCTCCTAACAGTGCCAGAACTTTAAGAATTACATATGAATTTATTATTTCCTATCATTTTTGCTTCAGACTGCTTTATTCTCACTAGTCTAGCTTGCCAGCTAGGCCTTGAAGAGACAAAGCTCTGCCTAATATGTCTTTGCAGGAGCTTTCAAGCTTAATGTTTAGGGAAGGGTTAGATTGACTGTGACAACAATTCATAACAGCTAATATAAATCAATGAGCTGTTCCATCTCTAGTCTTGTCCCAAGTTTGCCTGTTTTCCACATTGGTGGCCATCTATCCTAAAACAAAAGTGATAAACATTGTACTGCTGGTCCTCACCTGCCAGTTCCTTTTCCCCCAAGGTACTCAATCATGGGGCTAGAGAGATGGCTCAGTGGCTGAGTGCTTGCAACTCTTCCAGAGGACCCAAGATTGGTTCCCAACACCCACATTAGGCAGCTCATAGCCACCCATAACTGCAGTTATAGGGATCTGACACTTCCTTCTTGCCTTTGTCAGCATCCCTGTATGTGTGCACACAAAAATGGTTGTGTTTTTGTTTCTTTGAGACAGGGTCTCGTTTTTATGTAGTTCTGTCTGTCCTTGAACTTAGAGATCCACAAAAACCAGTGAAGAATTCAACCAGTTGTTCTAGGAGGCTTTATTTCCGTGCCTTCAATTTCTTGCCACACTCATTAGCAAATCTTGCCTTTCCTGCTTGTCATTGGCCTTTGGCTTGCCTGGTCATCTGTTGCCTGTCTGTATATATCCAGCTACATCCTTGCTGCCAAGCACCCCTATCTAATAGTCAGGGCCGTCATGTAGTGGTTATACTCTCCTTGGTTGGTTTTTTACTTTTACTTGTGTGTGTGTGTGTGTGTGTGTGTGTGTGTATCATATGGACTGTTGGAAATTACTGCTTTTCTGGTGCTATGTTCTGGAGAATGAACTCAGGTTGTTAGGCTTGTGTGACAAGCATTTTAACCTACTGAGCCATCTCATATGCCCTTGTTTTGTTTTAGATGTGATTTCACCATATTTTAGGCTTACCTAGAATTCACTGTGTAGCCCAGGCTGGCCCCAAACTCACAGCAATCTCTAACCCTAGTCTCTCAAATGTTGGAGTCACAGGTAAAAACTGCCTCGTCTAGTTCTCTGTGTGGTTTTTCAAGAATTTTATTCATTTATTTTGTGTGTATGTGTGTACTCTTGAGCACATGTGAGTGGGTTTATTTGCCACAGCATGTGTATGCAGGTCAGAGGACAACTTGCAGGAGGTGGTATGGTGATACTTTGTTTATGATCTAACAAATAAAGCTTGTCTGAAGTTCAGACTTCAAAGCTAGCTACACTAGTTAGTCATAGAGTCCAGGCAGTGGTGGCACACACCTTTAATCTCAGCACTTGGGAGACAGAGGCAGACGGATCTGTTAGTTCAAGGCCACCCTTAGCTACATGAAATTAACCCAGTCTAAAAGAGAAACATAGCTCACACAAAGGTGGTTTCAGCACTTGGGATCCCATGCCTTTAATCCCATCACTATCAAGGAATATAAGGCAGGAGGAGACAAGAACTCAGTGCAGTCTGAGCAGTTTGAGGAGCAGTGCAATCTGAGGATGCAGTGCAGTCTGAGGACAGGTCTGAGTATTGGTAGAGGTGAGAACTCTGTAATGGCTGGCCACTTTGCTTCTCTGATCTTCAGCTTTAACTATAATATCTGTCTCTGGGTTTTTATCATTTGTGTTACAAGTTGGTTCTTCTATTCAAATCCCAGGGATCAAACTCAGGCTGTCAAGTTTGGGGCTAGTGACTTTACCTGCTTAGCCATTTGCCAGTCTTTATTATGTTGTTATTACCATCCTACAGATTTTGGTCATTTGAAGTGTCTCATTCAATGTACTCTAGTATTTTCACAGATCTGTGTCACTATCGTGGCAATCAATTTTGGATCACTTCATTTCTTTAAAAAAAAGAAATTCCAAGGCTTGGGATGTATTTCAGTTGGTAGAGTGTTTGTTCGGTATACATAAAATCCTGAGTTGCATCCCCAGTACTGCATAACTGGGGCATATTATTGCATAACTGTCATATGTGAGGTGCTAGATGTCATAAGCTCTGTCCTCAATCATGACACTATAATTTCCTCCAGATATTACCAAATGGTAGGAGAGTAGGGATAGAGTTGTCTCCATTAAGAATCATTGACTTTGGTCTTGAATGATGGCTCAGCAATTAAGAATTTGTACTGCAGGCTGGGCATGGTGGCACATGCCTTTAATCCTAGCACTTGGAGGCAAAGGCAGGTGATCTCTGTGAGTTGAGGCTAGCCTGGTCTACATAGTGAGTTCCAGAACAGCCAGGACTACATAGATATACCCTGTTTTTTAAAAAAAGAATGTCTACTGCTCTTGCAGAAGACACAACTTTTGATCTCAGCACTCACAGTAGGCAGCTCACAATTGCCTGTAACTCCAGCTCCAGGGTATCCAGTGCTTTTGACCTGTACTTGTGTACATACCTACATACAGATACATAATTAAAAATAAAATAATCATTGGCTTAGAGAAATCTGGTCTTATTCTTATTTCTTTATACTAGTTACTTTTCTCATCTCTGTGACATAATTAATACCCCAACCTAACAGCTTAAGGGAGGAGTGTTCATTCATTTTTTTAAATTGAGATGTGCTCTCATGGAACCCTATGATGACCTTGGACTTCTGACTCTTTTGCTGTTACCGCCCAAGTTCTGGGGTTCCAGGTATGTACCATCATTTCTGGTTTATGTAGTATTGGTGATAGAACCCCAGGGCTTTGTGAATGCTAGGGAAGCACTCAACCAATGTAGCTACTGAATGGTTTAATTTACCTCACAGTTTGAGGAGATATAGTCCATCATGATAGAGAAGGCATGGTGGTGAGACTGGCTCCTGTCTGTGTTGGTGGGACCATGAGGTGGTTTGTTTCACGCTGTAAGCAGATACCAGTTGGAAAGCAAAGCTGGCCTATTAACCCTCATCCCATCCAAAAGAGCCCAACATCTATCTACCTAAGCCCCTAGTCCAAAAGGTTCCTCAGCTTCCCTAAACAGCACTACAGCTGGGAGCAGGTGTTCAAACATAGGAACCTTGGAGGCTGCATTTCACACTTGCTCCATAACACTCCTCTATCTTCTCCTCTGCCTTCCTGTATAGCAACTATTTGTTCTTTCTTTTTTCTTGGTTCATTCCATTTAAAAATGACATTTTATTTGAGTTCATGTGCATGTGTGTATATGTGTCTGGGCACATGTGCCACACGGTTTGCATGTAGTGGTGGAGACAACTTTTGTGGGAGTTGGCTCTCTTCTTCTACTATATAGGCCTTATAGAGGTCTTGGGGCGGGGGCGGGGGGGGAGAACTCTGATCATTAGCTTGATGACAAGCATCCTTATCCACTGAGCCATCTTGTTAGCCCCATCTTTTCATTTTTTAAAAAATATAAATAGGGGCTGGAGAGATGGCTCGGCAGTTAAGAGTACCTTGGAGAGGTATCTTGGAGAGGACGTGGGTTCAGGTCCCAGCACTCACATGGCAGCTCACAACCATCTATACCTCCAGTTCCAGGGGATTTGATGCTCTCCTCTGGCCTCTGTGAGCACTGCATGAACATGGTTCACTTATAGACATGCAGGCAAAATATTCATACACATGATAAAAATAAATCTTGAAATTAAAAATAAAAACAAATGTGTATGTCCATCTGTAACTTCTCCCCCTTTTAAATACATCATACCATATTCTTCTCATTTTTTTCTGATTTGCTTTTTTTTTCACTTGGCATTATATGCTTGAGATCACCCCATGGAAGGGTATAGAAATATTCATGCCTTTTTATAGCTTTCAATTCAAACCATAATGAACCGTCACTTCCCAGCCAGATGGTACTTTTAAGCCTTATGCTCAGAAGGCCTCATATCAGCAAAGAGTTCCTTAGGAGGCTTTAATAGAAATGTATTTCCTGAATAATAGCTGCAGTGGCTCTGCCAGGAAAATGATGGGTTTTCTTCTTCAGGACATATGCTGGGATAGGAAGGGATTTTACCAGTAGGTGTCGCTATTAGACAGCTTTGTTGAGGTTAAGGCTGATGACCACGCTTAACTCTATGTGTGCGTAAAGAAAAATGGATACACAGGATATAAAAGTTAAATCTATAGAAAAGGTATAAAATAACTTCATTTGCCTTATTTTACCTTACTTCTCTTCCATAGAGGCAACTACATTCATGTTTTTTGCTGTTGGTTTTAGTTCAGGAACATATGCATGCTTGATTGTGCGTGTGTGTGTGTGTGTGTGTGTGTGTGTGTGTGTGTGTGTGTTTGTGTGTGTGTGTATACATCTGTACATATGCATGGATGGACATGGGGAGGAAGGAAGTGCAATGAATGGGGACACAAGGCACTAAGTATACTAGTTAAATGTCCTACCACTGGGCCACACCCATAGCTCCTGTGCTAGAATGCTTGGGACATTGTGTTCTCACTATATACTGATCACCTATCATTGTGTAAGGACCTTTTACAGCTTGTCTAGCTGTGTGCATTATGGATATGACAGTATTTATTGCATTTGTGGTATTGTGTTTATAGTCTTGTATTTAGGTTTTACTCTTTATTTTGATAACCTTAAATAACTCTACATTTTGACCTCCATGTACAAATATGTTCTGTACTCACACATAGGCACATCTGTGGGATGATTCCATAGAATGGAAATTGCTAAGTCAGAGGATGTGTGCATTTTACATTTCAATGGCTCCTATACACATAAGTGAGATGAAAACAATAAACCCTAATTGCTATTGAATGTCTTTATGTGCTGAGATCACTTTGCTGGAGAAAAATAGCCTTAAGAGCCAGTAGTTGTGCTGATGGCTGAAAGTCTTATTAAAACGAAAGACTAAGGGGAATGGAATCATAAGGAAGCCAATACCACAATGCCTGAGGAGTGACTTTACTTGGGCAGATAGCAATTACTTAGTGGGTATGGTCATTCCTGCTCTTCTATAAAGAAAGTAAACATGCTGGAAACTAGAAGATTCTTTTAGGATATGTCTTTTGCTAAAATCTGTTTCATTTCATTGGTTGTCATAACCCTGCCCTTTTTGGCATGCAAGATAAATGTTATGGTTGCTTACAAAATCATTGGTGACACTGTTATTCAGAATAGGCTCTTAACAGGTACCCATAAAAGGAGTAATAGATTTTTCTCCAAGGGCTACAGTAGATGCTGAGTCCAAGAATACCCAGGAGAGAGAGCAAAATTTGTTGTATCATGCCATTTCTCTGATTTATCCACAGGACCTAATAAAACACTCTGTAGTATTACAGACTACTTCTGGATCTGCAGCAAAGTTGTCTCAGCAGCTTTTAGAGGAGGCTTATCAGGAACATAGCTGACTTATGTTCTAACTCTGTATCAATCTAAGGGACCAGGTGTTGGGCAGCTCCCTGGTAGGGGAAAGACAGGTTTTAGGTAAATTAATGTGCTTTTCACGTAAACATTTAAGATGGCTGACTTCCTGATTCTTCTCCCTCCTAGACAAAGACTTCGTAGGCTTTCTGCTAGGACTCCCAAATTTCGTGGGAGAGGTTGGGGCTTGTGTAGTGGGAACCAGTCAGCTTTCTTTTCTTTGGATTATTCAATTCTCCACAAACCAGCCAATTCTGAGAAAGAAAGGGAACCCCCAACATAGAAGTTTCAGCTCTCCATACAAACTCAGGTTGTGGATTCCTGATCCCCTCTCCCATGGAGACTCTGCTTTTCCTGCTTTTTTACTTTTTAAGTCAGTGGAGAAAAAGAATCTGTTCCTGCAACCTCACCATGATGGCATTACTTGAAATCACGCCTCTAATGTCAGCGCTAAGAAAGCAGAGGCAGGAGGATAGTGAGTTTGAGGCCAGCCTGGGCTGTAGAGTGTGTTCTAGGCTATACTCAACAACGTAGTGAGACCTTGACTCAATAAAACAAAACAAAAACAAATAAATAAAATCAAAATAAGCAGGGAGATGGCTTAGCAGGTAAAAGCACTTGCCACTAAGTGTGATCATCTAAATTTGAGTCTCAGAACCCACATGGTGGAAAGAGAACAGATTCATGGAAAG